>NW_027476898.1:0-123023 GCF_051020955.1 Megalopta genalis | reverse complement strand
CATGATTTAGCTTAAACTGCATGCGACACAAACGAGTTAGCTTCAAATCCATGCGAAACACATGATTCAGATGCAAATCAATGCGATGTAGAAGGTTTAGCTTCAAATCCATGCAAAACACGTGATTTAGCTTCCTATTAATGCGAAGTAGAAGGCTTAGCTTCAAATCTATGCGAAACAAATGGTTTAGCTTCAAATACTTGGTGATATACGCTATTTAGATTAACTGCATGCGCAACGAACGAGTTAGCTTCAAATCCATGAGAAACACATAATTTAGCTTCAAATCAATGCGAAGTAGAAGGCTTAGATTCAAATCCATGCAAAACACGTGATTTAGGATCCAATCAATGCGAAGTAGAAGACTTAGCTTCAAATCCATGCGATCACATTATTAGGTGCAAAATCAGTGCGAAGTAGAAGGCTCAGGTCAAAGCCATGCGATTCAAATGGTTCATCTTCAAATACTTGTGAAAGTCATGATTTAGCTTCAACTGCATGCGAAACAAACGAGTTTCCTTCAAATCCTCGCGAAACACATGATTTAGCTTCAAATCAGTGTGATGTAGAAGGCTTAGCTTCAAATCCATGCAAAACACGTGATTTAGGATCCAATCAATGCGAAGTAGAAGTTTAGCTTCAAATCCATGCGAAACAAATGGTTTAGCTTCAAATACTTTCGATATAAATGATACAGCGTCAAATACAGGAGAAACAAAGGAGATAGTTTCAAATCCATGCAAAACACACGATTAGCTTCAATTCAATGCCAAGTAGAAGGCTTAGCTTCAAATCCATGCGAAACAAATGGTTTAGCTTCAAATACTTGCGATATAAATGATACAGCTTCAAATACAGGAGAAACAAACGAGTTAGCTTCAAATCCATGCAAAACACACGATTTAGCTTCAATTCAATGTCAAGTGAAGGCTTAGCTTCAAATCCATGCGAATCAATTGTTTAGCTGCAAATACTTGTGATATACATTATTTAGTTTCAACTGCATGCGAAACAACGAGTTAGCTTCAAATTCATGCAAAACACAATATTTAGCGTCAAATCAATGCGAAGTAGAAGGCAGAGCTTCAAATCCATGCGATACAAATGGTTTAGCTACAAATACTTGTGATATACATTATGAAGCTACAACTGCATGCGACACAAAACGAGTTAGATTCAAATCCATGGCGAAACACATGATTTAGCTTCAAAACAATGCGATGTGGAAGGTTTAGCTTCAAATCCATGCGAATCAAATGAATTTAGCTTCAAATACTTGTGATATACATGATATAGCTTCAAATGCAGGCGGAAAAAACGAGTAGCTTCAAATCCATGCGAAAGACATGATTCAGCTTCAATCAGTGCGTTCTAGGAGGCTTAGCATCAAAACCCATGCGAAACAAACGAGTTATCTTCAAATCACGCGAAACACATGATTTAGCTTCAAATCAATGCGATGTAGAAGGTTTAGCTTCAAATCCAAGCGAAACCACATGATTCAGCTTCAAATACTTGCGATATAAGTGATCTAGCTTCAAATACAGGCGAAACGAACGACTTAGCTTCAAATCCATGCCAAACACATGATTCAGCTGCAAATCAATGCGATGTAGAAGGTTTAGCTTCAAATCCAAACAAAACACATGATTTAGCTTCAAATCTATGGGATGTAGAAAGTTTAGCTTCAAATCCATGCGAAACACATTATTTAGCTGCAAATCAGTGCGAAGTAGAAGGCTCAGGTTCAAATCAATGCGATTCAAATGTTTATCTTCAAATACTTGTGAAAGACATGATGTAGCTACAACTGCATGCGAAACAAACGAGTTACCTTAAAATCCATGCGAAACACATAATTTAGCTTCAAATCAATGTGATGTAGAAGGCTTAGCTTCAAATCCATTCAAAACACGTGATTTAGGATCCAATCAATGCGAAGTAGAAGGCTTAGCTTCAAATCCATGCGAAACAAATGGTTTAGCTTCAAATACATTCGATATAAATGATACAGCGTCAAATACAGGAGAAACAAAGGAGATAGTTTCAAATCCATGCAAACACACGATTTAGCTTCAATACAATGCCAAGTAGAAGGCTTAGCTTCAAATCCATGCGAAACAAATGGTTTAGCTTCAAATACTTGCGATATAAATGATACAGCTTCAATTACAGGAGAAACAAACGAGTTAGCTTCAAATCCATGCAAAACACACGATTTAGCTTCAATTCAATGCCAAGTGGAAGGCTTAGCTTCAAATCCATGCGAATCAATTGTTTAGCTGCAAATACTTGTGATATACATTATTTAGTTTCAACTGGCATGCGAAACAAACGAGTTAGCTTCAAATTCATTCGAAACACAATATTTAGCGTCAAATCAATGCGAAGTAGAAGGCAGAGCTTCAAATCCATGCGATACAAATGGTTTAGCTTCAAATACTTGTGATATACATGATTTAGCTTCAACTGCATTCGAAGCAAACGAGTTAGCTCCGAATCCAAGCGAAACACATAATTTAGCATCAAATCAATGCGAAGTAGCAGGTTTAACTTCAAATCCATGCCAAACACATGATTTAGCTTCAAATCCATGGGGTGTAGAAGGTTTAGCTTCAAATCCATGGGATGTAGAAGGTTTAGCTTCAAATCCATGCGAAACACATTTGTTAGGTGCAAATCAGTGGGAAGTAGAAGGCTCAGGTTCAAAGCCATGCGATTCAAGTGGTTCATCTTCAAATACTTGTGAAAGACATGATTTAGCTTCAACTGCATGCGAAACAAACGAGTTACCTTCCAATCCATGCGAAACACATGATTTAGCTTCAAATCAATGCGAAGTAGAAGGCAGAGCTTCAAATCCATGCGATACAAATGGTTTAGCTACAAATACTTGTGATATACATT
This sequence comes from Megalopta genalis, assembly GCF_051020955.1. Taxonomy (NCBI): domain Eukaryota; kingdom Metazoa; phylum Arthropoda; class Insecta; order Hymenoptera; family Halictidae; genus Megalopta; species Megalopta genalis. The sequence goes on along the minus strand of NW_027476898.1, from coordinate 120,116 downwards.
ATGAAGCTACAACTGCATGCGACACAAACGAGTTAGATTCAAATCCATGCGAAACACATGATTTAGCTACAAAACAATGCGATGTGGAAGGTTTAGCTTCAAATCCATGCGAATCAAATGATTTAGCTTCAAATACTTTGTGATATACATGATATAGCTTCAAATGCAGGCGGAAAAAACGAGTTAGGCTTCAAATCCATGCGAAAGACATGATTCAGCTTCAATCAGTGCGTTCTAGGAGGCTTAGCATCAAAACCCATGCGAAACAAACGAGTTATCTTCAAATCACGCGAAACACATGATTTAGCTTCAAATCAATGCGATGTAGAAGGTTTAGCTTCAAATCCAAGCGAAACACATGATTCAGCTTCAAATACTTGCGATTATAAGTGATCTAGCTTCAAAACAGGCGAAACGAACGACTTAGCTTCAAATCCATGCCAACACATGATTCAGCTGCAAATCAATGCGATGTAGAAGGTTTAGCTTCAAATCCAAACAAAACACATGATTTAGCTTCAAATCTATGGGATGTAGAAAGTTTAGCTTCAAATCCATGCGAAACACATTATTTAGCTGCAAATCAGTGCGAAGTAGAAGGCTCAGGTCAAATCAATGCGATTCAAATGTTTATCTTCAAATACTTGTGAAAGACATGATGTAGCTACAACTGCATGCGAAACAAACGAGTTACCTTCAAATCCATGCGAAACACATAATTTAGCTTCAATCAATGCGAAGTAGCAGATTTAGCTTCAAATCCATTCAAAACACGTGATTTAGGATCCAATCAATGCGAAGTAGAAGGCTTAGCTTCAATCCATGCGAAACAAATGGTTTAGCTTCAAATACTTGCGATATAAATGATACAGCGTCAAAAACAGGAGAAACAAAACGAGTTAGCTTCAAATCCATGCAAAACACACGATTTAGCTTCAATTCAATGCCAAGTAGAAGGCTTAGCTTCAAATCCATGCGATACATATGATTTAGCTTCAAATACTTGCGATATAAATGATAAAGCTTCAAATACAGGAGAAACAAACGAGTTAGCTTCAAATCCATGCAAAACACACGATTTAGCTTCAATTCAATGCCAAGTAGAAGGCTTAGCTTCAAATCCATGCGAATCAACTGTTTAGCTGCAAGTCAATGCGATGTAGAAGGCATAGCTTCAAATCAATGCGAAACGAAAGATTTAGCTTCAAATACTTGCGAATGTAAGTGCTATAGCTTCAAATGTAGGAGACACAAACGAGTTAGCCTCAAATCCATGCAAAACACGTGAGGAAGCTTAAAAATGCATGCGAAAAACATGATTTAGGTTCAAATTCATGGGAAACACGTGGTTTAGCTTCAAATACATGCGAAGTAGAAGGCTTTGCTTCAATCCATGCGAAACAAATGATTTAGCTTCAATTACTTGCAATATAAGTGATATAGCTTCAAATTCAGGCGAAACAAAAGAGTTAGCTTCAAATCCATGCGAAACACATGATTCGTCTTTCAAATCAAAGCGAAGTAGAAGGTTTAGCTTCAAATCAAAGCGAAACAAATGATTTAGCTTCAAACACTTGGGATATAAGCGATATAGCTTCAAATGCAGACGAATCAAACGAGTTAGCTTGAAAATCCTGCGATACGCATGATTTAGCTGCAAATCAATGCGAATGTAGAAGGTTTAGCTTCAAATCCATGCGAAACAAATGGTTTAATTACAAATACTTGTGATATACACTATTTAGCTACAGCTGCATGCGAACGAACAAGTTTGCATCAAATCCGTGCGAGACACACGATTTAGCTTCAAATCAATGCGAAGTAGAAGGCTTAGCTTCAAATCCATGCAAACAAATGGTTTAGCTACAAATACTTGTGATATACATTATTTATATACAACTGATATACAACTGCGTGCGAAACAAATGAGTTACCTTCAAATCCTCGCGAAACACATGATTTAGCTTCAAATCAATGTGATGTAGAAGGCTTAGCTTCAAATCCATGCAAAACACGTGATTTAGGATCCAATCAATGCGAAGTAGAAGGCTTAGCTTCAAATCCATGCGAAACAAATGGTTTAGCTTCAAATACTTTCGATATAAATGATACAGCGTCAAATACAGGTGAAACAAAGGAGATAGTTTCAAATCCATGCAAAACACACGATTTAGCTTCAATTCAATGCCAAGTAGAAGGCTTAGCTTCAAATCCATGCGAAAACAAATGGTTTAGCTTCAAATACTTGCGATATAAATGATACAGCTTCAAATACAGGAGAAACAAACGAGTTAGCTTCAAATCCATGCAAAACACACGATTTAGCTTCAATTCAATGCCAAGTGGAAGGCTTAGCTTCAAATCCATGCGAATCAATTGTTTAGCTGCAAATACTTGTGATATACATTATTTAGTTTCAACTGCATGCGAAACAAACGAGTTAGCTTCAAATTCATTCGAAACACAATATTTAGCGTCAAATCAATGCGAAGTAGAAGGCAGAGCTTCAAATCCATGCGATACAAATGGTTTAGCTTCAAATACTTGTGATATACATGATTTAGCTTCACTGCATTCGAAGGCAAACGAGTTAGCTCCGAATCCAAGCGAAACACATAATTTAGCATCAAATCAATGCGAAGTAGCAGGTTTAACTTCAAATCCATGCCAAACACATGATTTAGCTTCAAATCATGGGGTGTAGAAGGTTTAGCTTCAAATCCATGGATGTAGAAGGTTAGCTTCAATCCATGCGAAACACATTTGTTAGGTGCAAATCAGTGGGAAGTAGAAGGCTCAGGATCAAAGCCATGCGATTCAAGTGGTTCATCTTCAAATACTTGTGAAAGACATGATTTAGCTTCAACTGCATGCGAAACAAACGAGTTACCTTCCAATCCATGCGAACAAATGATTTTGCTTCAAATCAATGTGATGTAGAAGGCCAAGCTTCAAATCCATGCAAAACACTCGATTTAGCATCCAATCAATGCGAAGTAGAAGGCTTAGCTTCAAAACCATGCGAAAGAAGTGGTTTAGCACAAATACTTGCGATATAAATGATACAGCTTCAAATACAGGAGAAACAAACGAGTTAGCTTCAAATCCATGCAAAATACACGATTTAGCTTCAATTCAATGCCAAGTAGAAGGCTTAGCTTCAAATCCATGCCAATCAATTGTTTAGCTGCAAATACTTGTGATATACATGATTTAGTTTCAACTGCATGCGAAACAAACGAGTTAGCTTCAAATTCATGCAAAACACAATATTTAGCGTCAAATCAATGCGAAGTAGAAGGCAGAGCTTCAAATCCATGCGATACAAAATGGTTTAGCTACAAATACTTGTGATATACATTATGAAGCTACAACTGCATGCGACACAAACGAGTTAGATTCAAATCCATGCGAAACACATAATTTAGCATCAAATCAATGCGAAGTAGCAGGTTTAACTTCAAATCCATGCAAACACATGATTTAGCTTCAATCAATGTGATGTAGAAGGCTTAGCTTCAAATCCATGCAAAACACGTGATTTAGGATCCAATCAATGCGAAGTAGAAGGCTTAGCTTCAAATCCATGCGAAACAAATGGTTTAGCTTCAAATACTTTCGATATAAATGATACAGCGTCAATACAGGTGAAACAAAGGAGATAGTTTCAAATCCATGCAAACACACGATTTAGCTTCAATTCAATGCCAAGTATAAGGCTTAGCTTCAAATCCATGCGAAACAATGGTTTAGGCTTCAAATACTTGCGATATAAATGATACAGCTTCAATACAGGAGAAACAAACGAGTTAGCTTCAAATCCATGCAAAACACACGATTTAGCTTCAATTCAATGCCAAGTGGAAGGCTTAGCTTCAAATCCATGCGAATCAATTGTTTAGCTGCAAATACTTGTGATATACATTATTTAGTTTCAACTGCATGGCGAAACAAACGAGTTAGCTTCAAATTCATTCGAAACACAATATTTAGCGTCAAATCAATGCGAAGTAGAAGGCAGAGCTTCAAATCCATGCGATACAAATGGTTTAGCTTCAAATACTTGTGATATACATGATTTAGGTTCAACTGCATTCGAAGCAAACGAGTTAGCTCCGAATCCAAGCGAAACACATAATTTAGCATCAAATCAATGCGAAGTAGCAGGTTTACTTCAAATCCATGCCAAACACATGATTTAGCTTCAAATCCATGGGGTGTAGAAGGTTTAGCTTCAAAATCCATGGATGTAGAAGGTTTAGCTTCAAATCCATGCGAAACACATTTGTTAGGTGCAAATCAGTGGGAAGTAGAAGGCTCAGGGTTCAAAGCCATGCGATTCAAGTGGTTCATCTTCAAATACTTGTGAAAGACATGATTTAGCTTCAACTGCATGCGAAACAAACGAGTTACCTTCAATCCAGGCGAAACAAATGATTTTGCTTCAAATCAATGTGATGTAGAAGGCCAAGCTTCAAATCCATGCAAAACACTCGATTTAGCATCCAATCAATGCGAAGTAGAAAGGCTTAGCTTCAAAACCATGCGAAAGAAGTGGTTTAGCACAAATACTTGCGATATAAATGATACAGCTTCAAATACAGGAGAAACAAACGGTTAGCTTCAAATCCATGCAAAATACACGATTTAGCTTCAATTCAATGCCAAGTAGAAGGCTTAGCTTCAAATCCATGCCAATCAATTGTTTAGCTGCAAATACTTGTGATATACATGATTTAGTTTCAACTTGCATGCGAAACAAACGAGTTAGCTTCAAATTCATGCAAAACACAATATTTAGCGTCAAATCAATGCGAAGTAGAAGGCAGAGCTTCAAATCCATGCGATACAAATGGTTTAGCTACAAATACTTGTGATATACATTATGAAGCTACAACTGCATGCGACACAAACGAGTTAGATTCAAATCCATGCGAACACATGATTTAGCTTCAAAACAATGCGATGTAGAAGGTTTAGCTTCAAATCCATGCGAATCAAATGATTTAGCTTCAAATACTTGTGATATACATGATATAGCTTCAAATGCAGGCGGAAAAAACGAGTTAGCTTCAAATCCATGCGAAAGACATGTTTCAGCTTCAAATCAGTGCGTTCTAGGAGGCTTAGCATCAAAACCCATGCGAAACTAACGAGTTATCTTCAAATCCACGCGAACACATGATTTAGCTTCAAATCAATGCGATGTAGAAGGTTTAAGCTTCAAATCCAAGCGAAACACATGATTCAGCTTCAAATACTTGCGATATAAGTGATCTAGCTTCAAATACAGGCGAAACGAACGACTTAGCTTCAAATCCATGCCAAACACATGATTCAGCCTGCAAATCAATGCGATGTAGAAGGTTTAGCTTCAAATCCAAACAAAACACATGATTTAGCTTCAAATCTATGGGATGTAGAAAGTTTAGCTTCAAATCCATGCGAAACACATTATTTAGCTGCAAATCAGTGCGAAGTAGAAGGCTCAGTTCAAATCAATGCGATTCAAATGGTTTATCTTCAAATACTTGTGAAAGACATGATGTAGCTACAACTGTCATGCGAAACAAACGAGTTACCTTCAAATCCATGCGAAACACATAATTTAGCTTCAAATCAATGCGAAGTAGCAGATTTAGCTTCAAATCCATTCAAAACACGTGATTTTAGGATCCAATCAATGCGAAGTAGAAGGCTTAGCTTCAAATCCATGCGAAACAAATGGTTTAGCTTCAAATACTTGCGATATAAATGATACAGCGTCAAATACAGGAGAAACAAACGAGTTAGCTTCAAATCCATGCAAAACACACGATTTAGCTTCAATTCAATGCCAAGTAGAAGGCTTAGCTTCAAATCCATGCGATACATATGATTTAGCTTCAAATACTTGCGATATAAATGATAAAGCTTCAAATACAGGAGAAACAAACGAGTTAGCTTCAAATCCATGCAAAACACACGATTTAGCTTCAATTCAATGCCAAGTAGAAGGCTTAGCTTCAAATCCATGCGAATCAACTGTTTAGCTGCAAGGTCAATGCGATGTAGAAGGTTTAGCTTCAAATCCATGCGATACAAATCGTTTAGCTTCAAATACTTGTGATATACCTGATTTAGATTCAGCTGCATTTGAAACAGACGAGTTAGCTTCAAATCCACGCGAAATGCATTATATAGCTTCAAAACAGTGCGAAGTAGAAGGCATAGCTTCAAATCAATGCGAAACGATAGATTTAGCTTCAAATACTTGCGAATGTAAGTGCTATAGCTTCAAAATGTAGGAGACACAAACGAGTTAGCCTCAAATCCATGCAAAACACGTGAGTAAGCTAAAATGCATGCGTAAAACATGATTTAGGTTCAAATTCATGGGAAACACGTGGTTTAGCTTCAAATACATGCGAAGTAGCAGATTTAGCTTCAAATCCATTCAAACACGTGATTTAGGATCCAATCAATGCGAAGTAGAAGGCTTAGCTTCAAATCCATGCGAAACAAATGGTTTAGCTTCAAATACTTGCGATATAAATGATACAGCGTCAAATACAGGAGAAACAAACGAGTTAGCTTCAAATCCATGCAAAACACACGATTTAGCTTCAATTCAATGCCAAGTAGAAGGCTTAGCTTCAAATCCATGCGATACATATGATTTAGCTTCAAATACTTGCGATATAAATGATAAAGCTTCAAATACAGGAGAAACAAACGAGTTAGCTTCAAATCCATGCAAAACACACGATTTAGCTTCAATTCAATGCCAAGTAGAAGGCTTAGCTTCAAATCCATGCGAATCAACTGTTTAGCTGCAAGTCAATGCGATGTAGAAGGCATAGCTTTAAATCAATGCGAAACGAAAGATTTAGCTTCAAATACTTGCGAATGTAAGTGCTATAGCTTCAAATGTAGGAGACACAAACGAGTTAGCCTCAAATCCATGCAAAACACGTGAGTAAGCTAAAAATGCATGCGAAAAACATGATTTAGGTTCAAATTCATGGGAAACACGTGGTTTAGCTTCAAATACATGCGAAACAAATGGTTTAATTACAAATACTTGTGATATACACTATTTAGCTACAGCTGCATGCGAAACGAACAAGTTTGCATCAAATCCGTGCGAGACACACGATTTAGCTTCAAATCAATGCGAAGTAGAAGGCTTAGCTTCAAATCCATGCAAACAAATGGTTTAGCTACAAATACTTGTGATATACATTATTTATATACAACTGATATACAACTGCGTGCGCAACAAATGAGTTACCTTCAAATCCTCGCGAAACACATGATTTAGCTTCAAATCAATGTGATGTAGAAGGCTTAGCTTCAAATCCATGCAAACACGTGATTTAGGATCCAATCAATGCGAAGTAGAAGGCTTAGCTTCAAATCCATGCGAAACAAATGGTTTAGCTTCAAATACTTTCGATATAAATGATACAGCGTCAAATACAGGTGAAACAAAGGAGATAGTTTCAAATCCATGCAAAACACACGATTTAGCTTCAATTCAATGCCAAGTAGAAGGCTTAGCTTCAAATCCATGCGAAACAAATGTTTAGCTTCAAATACTTGCGATATAAATGATACAGCTTCAAATACAGGAGAAACAAACGAGTTAGCTTCAAATCCATGGCAAAACACACGATTTAGCTTCAATTCAATGCCAAGTGGAAGGCTTAGCTTCAAATCCATGCGAATCAATTGTTTAGCTGCAAATACTTGTGATATACATTATTTAGTTTCAACTGCATGCGAAACAAACGAGTTAGCTTCAAATTCATTCGAAACACAATATTAGCGTCAAATCAATGCGAAGTAGAAGGCAGAGCTTCAAATCCATGCGATACAAATGGTTTAGCTTCAAATACTTGTGATATACATTGATTTAGCTTCAACTGCATTCGAAGCAAACGAGTTAGCTCCGAATCCAAGCGAAACACATAATTAGCATCAAATCAATGCGAAGTAGCAGGTTTAACTTCAAATCCATGCCAAACACATGATTTAGCTTCAAATCCATGGGGTGTAGAAGGTTTAGCTTCAAATCCATGGGATGTAGAAGGTTTAGCTTCAAATCCATGCGAAACACATTTGTTAGGTGCAAATCAGTGGGGAAGTAGAAGGCTCAGGTTTCAAAGCCATGCGATTCAAGTGGTTCATCTTCAAATACTTGTGAAAGACATGATTTAGCTTCAACTGCATGCGAAACAAACGAGTTACCTTCCAATCCATGCGAAACAAATGATTTTGCTTCAAATCAATGTGATGTAGAAGGCCAAGCTTCAAATTCCATGCAAAAACACTCGATTTAGCATCCAATCAATGCGAAGTAGAAGGCTTAGCTTCAAAACCATGCGAAAGAAGTGGTTAGCACAAATACTTGCGATATAAATGATACAGCTTCAAATACAGGAGAAACAAACGAGTTAGCTTCAAATCCATGCAAAATACACGATTTAGCTTCAATTCAATGCCAAGTAGAAGGCTTAGCTTCAAATCATGCAATCAATTGTTTAGCTGCAAATACTTGTGATATACATGATTTAGTTTCAACTGCATGCGAAACAAACGAGTTAGCTTCAAATTCATGCAAAACACAATATTTAGCGTCAAATCAATGCGAAGTAGAAGGCAGAGCTTCAAATCCATGCGATACAAATGGTTTAGCTACAAAATACTTGTGATATACATTATGAAGCTACAACTGCATGCGACACAAACGAGTTAGATTCAAATCCATGCGAAACACATAATTTAGCATCAAATCAATGCGAAGTAGCAGGTTTAACTTCAAATCCATGCCAAACACATGATTTAGCTTCAAATCAATGTGAATGTAGAAGGCTTAGCTTCAAATCCATGCAAAACACGTGATTTAGGATCCAATCAATGCGAAGTAGAAGGCTTAGCTTCAAATCCATGCGAAACAAATGGTTTAGCTTCAAATACTTTCGATATAAATGATACAGCGTCAAATACAGGTGAAACAAAGGAGATAGTTTCAAATCCATGCAAAACACACGATTTAGCTTCAATTCAATGCCACGTATAAGGCTTAGCTTCAAATCCATGCGAAACAAATGTTTAGCTTCAAATACTTGCGATATAAATGATACAGCTTCAAATACAGGAGAAACAAACGAGTTAGCTTCAAATCCATGCAAAACACAGACGATTTAGCTTCAATTCAATGCCAAGTGGAAGGCTTAGCTTCAAATCCATGCGAATCAATTGTTTAGCTGCAAATACTTGTGATATACATTATTTAGTTTCAAATGCATGCGAAACAAACGAGTTAGCTTCAAATTCATTCGAAACACAATATTTAGCGTCAAATCAATGCGAAGTAGAAGGCAGAGCTTCAAATCCATGCGATACAAATGGTTTAGCTTCAAATACTTGTGATATACATGATTTAGTTCAACTGCATTCGAAGCAAACGAGTTAGCTCCGAATCCAAGCGAAACACATAATTTAGCATCAAATCAATGCGAAGTAGCAGGTTTAACTTCAAATCCATGCCAAACACATGATTTAGCTTCAAATCCATGGGGTGTAGAAGGTTTAGCTTCAAATCCATGGGATGTAGAAGGTTTAGCTTCAAATCCATGCGAAACACATTTGTTAGGTGCAAATCAGTGGAAGTAGAGGCTCAGGTTCAAAGCCATGCGATTCAAGTGGTTCATCTTCAAATACTTGTGAAAGACATGATTTAGCTTCAACTGCATGCGAAACAAACGAGTTACCTTCCAATCCATGCGAAACAAATGATTTTGCTTCAAATCAATGTGATGTAGAAGGACAAGCTTCAAATCCATGCAAAAACACTCGATTTAGCATCCAATCAATGCGAAGTAGAAGGCTTAGCTTCAAAACCATGCGAAAGAAGTGGTTTAGCAACAAATACTTGCGATATAAATGATACAGCTTCAAATACAGGAGAAACAACGAGTTAGCTTCAAATCCATGCAAAATACACGATTTAGCTTCAATTCAATGCCAAGTAGAAGGCTTAGCTTCAAATCCATGCCAATCAATTGTTTAGCTGCAAATACTTGTGATATACATGATTTAGTTTCAACTGCATGCGAAACAAACGAGTTAGCTTCAAATTCATGCAAAACACAATATTTAGCGTCAAATCAATGCGAAGTAGAAGGCAGAGCTTCAAATCCATGCGATACAAATGGTTTAGCTACAAATACTTGTGATATACATTATGAAGCTACAACTGGCATGCGACACAAACGAGTTAGATTCAAATCCATGCGAAACACATGATTTAGCTTCAAAACAATGCGATGTAGAAGGTTTAGCTTCAAATCCATGCGAATCAAATGATTTAGCTTCAAATACTTGTGATATACATGATATAGCTTCAAATGCAGGCGGAAAAAACGAGTTAGCTTCAATCCATGCGAAAGACATGATTCAGCTTCAAATCAGTGCGTTCTAGGAGGCTTAGCATCAAAACCCATGCGAAACTAACGAGTTATCTCAAATCCACGCGAAAACACATGATTTAGCTTCAAATCAATGCGATGTAGAAGGTTTAGCTTCAAATCCAAGCGAAACACATGATTCAGCTTCAAATACTTGCGATATAAGTGATCTAGCTTCAAATACAGGCGAAACGAACGACTTAGCTTCAAATCCATGCCAAACACATGATTCAGCTGCAAATCAATGCGATGTAGAAGGTTTAGCTTCAAATCCAAACAAAACACATGATTTAGCTTCAAATCTATGGGATGTAGAAAGTTTAGCTTCAAATCCATGCGAAACACATTATTTAGCTGCAAATCAGTGCGAAGTAGAAGGCTCAGGTTCAAATCAATGCGATTCAAATGGTTTATCTTCAAATACTTGTGAAAGACATGATGTAGCTACAACTGCATGCGAAACAAACGAGTTACCTTCAAATCCATGCGAAACACATAATTTAGCTTCAAATCAATGCGAAGTAGCAGATTTAGCTTCAAATCCATTCAAAACACGTGATTTAGGATCCAATCAATGCGAAGTAGAAGGCTTAGCTTCAAATCCATGCGAAACAAATGGTTTAGCTTCAAATACTTGCGATATAAATGATACAGCGTCAAATACAGGAGAAACAAACGAGTTAGCTTCAAATCCATGCAAAACACACGATTTAGCTTCAATTCAATGCCAAGTAGAAGGCTTAGCTTCAAATCCATGCGATACATATGATTTAGCTTCAAATACTTGCGATATAAATGATAAAGCTTCAAATACAGGAGAAACAAACGAGTTAGCTTCAAATCCATGCAAAACACACGATTTAGCTTCAATTCAATGCCAAGTAGAAGGCTTAGCTTCAAATCCATGCGAATCAACTGTTTAGCTGCAAGTCAATGCGATGTAGAAGGTTTAGCTTCAAATCCATGCGATACAAATCGTTTAGCTTCAAATACTTGTGATATACCTGATTTAGATTCAGCTGCATTTGAAACAGACGAGTTAGCTTCAAATCCACGCGAAATGCATTATATAGCTTCAAAACAGTGCGAAGTAGAAGGCATAGCTTCAAATCAATGCGAAACGAAAGATTTAGCTTCAAATACTTGCGAATGTAAGTGCTATAGCTTCAAATGTAGGAGACACAAACGAGTTAGCCTCAAATCCATGCAAAACACGTGAGTAAGCTAAAAATGCATGCGTAAAACATGATTTAGGTTCAAATTCATGGGAAACACGTGGTTTAGCTTCAAATACATGCGAAGTAGCAGATTTAGCTTCAAATCCATTCAAAACACGTGATTTAGGATCCAATCAATGCGAAGTAGAAGGCTTAGCTTCAAATCCATGCGAAACAAATGGTTTAGCTTCAAATACTTGCGATATAAATGATACAGCGTCAAATACAGGAGAAACAAACGAGTTAGCTTCAAATCCATGCAAAACACACGATTTAGCTTCAATTCAATGCCAAGTAGAAGGCTTAGCTTCAAATCCATGCGATACATATGATTTAGCTTCAAATACTTGCGATATAAATGATAAAGCTTCAAATACAGGAGAAACAAACGAGTTAGCTTCAAATCCATGCAAAACACACGATTTAGCTTCAATTCAATGCCAAGTAGAAGGCTTAGCTTCAAATCCATGCGAATCAACTGTTTAGCTGCAAGTCAATGCGATGTAGAAGGCATAGCTTTAAATCAATGCGAAACGAAAGATTTAGCTTCAAATACTTGCGAATGTAAGTGCTATAGCTTCAAATGTAGGAGACACAAACGAGTTAGCCTCAAATCCATGCAAAACACGTGAGTAAGCTAAAAATGCATGCGAAAAACATGATTTAGGTTCAAATTCATGGGAAACACGTGGTTTAGCTTCAAATACATGCGAAGTAGAAGGCTTTGCTTCAAATCCATGCGAAACAAATGATTTAGCTTCAATTACTTGCAATATAAGTGATATAGCTTCAAATTCAGGCGAAACAAAAGAGTTAGCTTCAAATCCATGCGAAACACATGATTCGTCTTCAAATCAAAGCGAAGTAGAAGGTTTAGCTTCAAATCAAAGCGAAACAAATGATTTAGCTTCAAACACTTGGGATATAAGCGATATAGCTTCAAATGCAGACGAATCAAACGAGTTAGCTTGAAAATCCATGCGATACGCATGATTTAGCTGCAAATCAATGCGAAGTAGAAGGATTAGCTTCAAATCCATGCGAATCAAATGATTTAGGTTCAAATCAATAAGATGTAGAAGGTTTAGCTTCAAATCTAACGGAACAAAGGGATTAGTTTCAGATACTTACGATATACATAATTTGGCTTCAACTGCATGCGAAATCAACGAGTTAGCTTCAAGTCCACGCGAAACACTTGATTTAGATTCAAATCAATGATATGTAGAAGGTTTAGCTTCAAATCTGCGCGTTATAAATGATTTAGCTTCAAATACTTGCGATAAAAGTGATATAGCTTCAAATGCTGGCGAAACAAACGAGTTAGCTTCAAATCCATGTGAAACAAATCATTTAGCTCCAAAACCATGCCAAACACATGATTTAGCTGCAAATCTATGCGATGTAGAAGGTCTAGCTTCAAATCCATGCGAAACAAATGATTTAGCTTCAATTACTTGCAATATAAGTGATATAGCTTCAAATGCAGGCGAAACAAAAGAGTTAGCTTCAAATCCATGCGAAACACATGATTCGTCTTCAAATCAAAGCGAAGTAGAAGGATTAGCTTCAAATCCATGCCAAACGAATGATTTAGCATCAGATACTTGTTATATAATTGATATAGCTACAAATGCAGGGGAAACAAACGGGTTAGCTTTAAATACATGCAAAAGACATGATTAAGCTGCAAATCAATGCGATGTAGAAGGTTTAGCTTCAAATCCATGCGATACAAATCGTTTAACTTCAAATACTTGTTATATTAGTGATATAGATTCAACTGCAGACGTAACAAACGAGTTAGCTTCAAATCAATGCGAAACTCATGATTCAGCTTCAAATCAATGCGAACTAGAAGTCTTAGCTTCAAAACCATGCGAAACAAATGATTTAGCTTCAAATCAATGCGAAGTAGAAGGCTTAGCTTCAAATCCATGCGAAACAAATGGTTTAGTTACAAATACTTGTGATATACACTGTTTAGCTACAACTGCATGCGAAACAAACGAGTTAGCTACAAATACATGGGAAACACATGATTTAGCTTCAAATCAATGGGATGTAGAAGGTTTAGCATCAAATCCATGCGATACAAATGATTGAGCTTCAAACACTTGGGATAAAGGTGATATAGCTTCAACTGCATGCGAAACAAACGAGTTACCTTCAAATCCACGCGAAACACATGATTTAGCTTCAAATCCAATTGATGTAGAAGGTTTAGCTTCAAATCCATGCGAAACAAATGATTGAGCTTCAAACACTTGGGATATAGGTGGTATATTTTCAACTGCATGCGAAACACATGAGTTAGCTTCAAATCAATGCGATGTAGAAGGTTTAGCATCAAATCCATGCGATACAAATGATTGAGCTTCAAACACTTGGGATAAAGGTGATATAGCTTCAACTGCATGCGAAACAAACGAGTTACCTTCAAATCCACGCGAAACACATGATTTAGCTTCAAATCAATTTGATGTAGAAGGTTTAGCTTCAAATCCATGCGAAACAAATGATTTAGCTTCAAATCAATGCGAAGTAAAAGGCTTAGCTTCAAATCCATGCGAAACGAATGATTTAGCATAACATACTTGCGAATATAAGTGATATAGCTTCAAATGCAGGCGACACAAACGAGTTAGCTTCAGATCCATGCGAAACGCATGATTTAGTTGCAAATCAATGCGATGTAGAGGGTTTAGCTTCAAATGCATGCGATACACAAGATTTAGCTTCAAATCAATGCGATGTAGAAAGTTCAGCTTCAAATCCATGCGACGCACATGATTTAGCTTAAAATACTTGCGATATAAGTGATATAGCTTCAAAATCTGGAGGAACAAACGAGGTAGCTTCAATTCCATGCGAAACAAATGATTTAGCTTCAAATCAATGCGAAGTAGAGGGCTAAGCTTCAAATCCATGCGTAACAAATGGTTTAGCTACAAATACTTGTGATATACATTATTTAGCTACAACTGCATGCGAAACAAACGAGTTAGCTTCAAATACATGGGATACACATGATTTAGCTTCAAATCAATGCGATGTAGAGGGTTTAGCTTCAAATCCATGCGATACACAAGATTTGGCTTCAAATCAATGCGATGTAGAAAGTTCAGCTTCAAATCCATGCGACGCACATGATTTAGCTTCAAATACTTGCGATATAAGTGATATAACTTCAAAATCTGGAGGAACAAACGAGGTAGCTTCAATTCAATGTGAAACAAATGATTTAGCTTCAAATCAATGCGAAGTAGAGGGCATAGCTTCAAATCCATGCGAAACAAATGGTTTAGCTACAACTACTTGTGATATACATTATTTAGCTACAACTGCATGCGAAACAAACGAGTTAGCTTCAAATACATGGGATACACATGATTTAGCTTCAAATCAATGCGATGTAGAAGGTTTAGCTTCAAATCCATGCGAAACAAATGGTTTAGCTACAAATACTTGTGATATACATTATTTAGCTACAACTGCATGCGAAACAAACGAGTTAGCTTCAAATCACTGCGAAACACATGATTTAGCTTCAAATCAATGCGATGTAGAAGGTTTAGCTTCAAATCCATGCGATTTACAAGATTTAGCTTCAAATCAATGCGATGTAGAAAGTTCAGCTTCAAATCCATGCGACACATATGATTTAGCTTCAAATACTTGCGATATAAGTGATATAGCTTCAAAAGCAGGAGGAACAAACGAGGTAGCTTCAATTCCACGCGAAACAAATGATTTAGCTTCAAATGAATGCGAAGTAGAAGGCTTAGCTTCAAATCCATGCGAATCAACTGTTTAGCTGCAAGTCAATGCGATGTAGAAGGCATAGCTTCAAATCAATGCGAAACGAAAGATTTTGCTTCAAATACTTGCGAATGTAAGTGCTATAGCTTCAAATGTTGGAGACACAAACGAGTTAGCCTCAAATCCATGCAAAACACGTGAGTAAGCTAAAAATGCATGCGAAAAACATGATTTAGGTTCAAATTCATGGGAAACACGTGGTTTAGCTTCAAATACATGCGAAGTAGAAGGCTTTGCTTCAAATCCATGCGAAACAAATGATTTAGCTTCAATTACTTGCAATATAAGTGATATAGCTTCAAATTCAGGCGAAACAAAAGAGTTAGCTTAAAATCCATGCGAAACACATGATTCGTCTTCAAATCAAAGCGAAGTAGAAGGTTTAGCTTCAAATCCATGCGATACAAATGATTTAGCATCAGATACTTGCGATATAATTGATATAGCTTCAAATGCAGGGGAAACAAACGAGTTAGCTTCAAATCCACGCAAAACACATTATTAAGCTTCAAATCAATTCTATGTAGAAGGTTTAGCTTCAAATCAAAGCGAAACAAATGATTTAGCTTCAAACACTTGGGATATAAGCGATATAGCTTCAAATGCAGACGAATCAAACGAGTTAGCTTGAAAATCCATGCGATACGCATGATTTAGCTGCAAATCAATGCGAAGTAGAAGGATTAGCTTCAAATCCATGCGAATCAAATGATTTAGGTTCAAATCAATAAGATGTAGAAGGTTTAGCTTCAAATCCATGCGGAACAAAGGGATTAGTTTCAGATACTTACGATATACATAATTTGGCTTCAACTGCATGCGAAATCAACGAGGTAGCTTCAAATCCATGCGAAACACATGACTTAGCTGCAAATCAATGCGATGTAGAAGGTTTAGCTTCAAATCAATGCTATGTAGAAGGTTTGGCTTCAAATCCATGCGAAACAAATGATTTAGCTTCAAACACTTAGGATATAAGTGATATAGCTCCAAATGCAGAAAAATCAAACGAGTTAGTTTCAAAATCCATGCGATACACATGACTTAGCTTCAAATCAATGCGAAGTAGAAGGATTAGCTTCAAATCCATGCGAAACACATGATTTAGCTGCAAATCAATGCGATGTAGAATGTTTAGCTTCTAATCCATGCGAAACAAATGATTTAGCTACATATACTTGCGATAAAAGGGATATAGCTTCAAATGCAGGCGAAACGGAAGAGTTAGCTTCAAATCCATGCGAAACACATGTCTTAGATACTAATGAACGCGATCTAGAAGGTTTAGCTACAAATCCAGGCGAAACACATGATTTATCTTCAAATACATGCGAAACACATGGTTTAGCATCAAATACATGCGAAACAAATTGTTTAGCCGCAGATACTTATGATATACATGATTTAGCTTCAACTGCATGCGAAACAAACGAGTTAGCTTCAAATACTTGCGATATAAATGAAGTTTGTTCAAAAGCAGGAAAAACAAACGAGTTAGCTTCAAATCCATGCGAAATACATGATTTAGCTTCATATCAATGCGAAGTAGAAGGCAAAGCTTCAAATCCATGCGACACAACTGATTGAGCATCAAATACATGCGATATAAATGATATCGCTTCAAATGCAGGCGACACAAACGAGTTAGCTTCAAATCCATGCAAAACACATGATTTAGCTTCAAATCCAAGCGAAACACATGATATAGCTTCAAATCAATGCGATGTAAAAGGTTTAGCTTCAAATCCGTGCGAAGCAAATGATGTTGGCATCAAATACTTGCGATGTAAGTGATATAGCTTCAATGCAGGCCAAACAGACGAGTTAGCTTCAAATCCATGAGAAACACATGATTTAGCTTCAAATCAATGCGAAGTAGAGGGCTTAGCTTCAAATCCATGCGAAACGAATGATTTAGCGTCAAATACTTGCGAATATAATGGATACAGCTTCAAATGTATGCGAAACAAACGAGTTAGCTTCAAATACTTGCGATATAAATGAAGTAGGTTCAAAAGCTGGAAAAAACGAACGAGTCAGATTCAAATCCATGCGAAACACATGATCTAGATTCATATCAATACGAAGTAGAAGGCTTAGCTTCAAATCCATGCGACACAACTGATTGAGCATCAAATACTTGCGATATAAATGATATAGCTTCAAATGCAGGCGACACAAACGAGTTTGCTTCAAATCCATGCGAAACACATGATTTAGCTTCAAAGCCAAGCGAAACACATGATTATGCTTCAAATCAATGCGATGTAGAAGGTTTAGCTTCGAATCTGTGCGAAACAAATGATTTAGCTTCAAACACTCTCGATATTAGTGATATAGCTTCAAATGCAGAAGAAACAATCGAGTTAGTTTCAAATCCATTCGAAACAAATGATTTAGTTTAAAATACTTGCGATATAAGTGATATAGCTTCAAATGCAGACGAATCAAACGAGTTAGCTTCAAATCCATGCGACACACATGATGTAACTGCAAATCAATGCGACTTAGAAGGTTTAGCTTCAAATCCCTGCAAAACAAAAGATTTAGCATCAGATACTTGCGATATAAGTGATATATCTTCAAATGCAGTCGAATCAAACGAGTTTGCTGCAAAAACCATGCGAAACACATGATTTAGATTCAAATCAATGCGAAGTAGAAGCCTTCGCTTCAAATCCTTGCGATATAAATGAAACAGCTTCAAATGCAGACAAAACAGACGAGTTAGCTTCACATCCGTGCGAAACACATGATTTAGCTTCATATCCAAGGGAAACATATGATTTAGCTACAAATCAATGCGATGTAGGAGGTTGAGCTTCGAATCCATGCGAAACAAATGGTTTAGCTTCAACTACTTGTGATATACATGATTTAGCTTCAACTGCATGCGAAACAAACGAGCTAGCTTCAAATCCATGCGAAACACATGATTTAGCTTCAAATGCATGCGAAACACATGATTTATCTTCAAATACATGCGAAACACATGGTTTAGCATCAAATACATGCGAAACAAATTGTTTAGCCGCAGATACTTATGATATACATGATTTAGCTTCAACTGCATGCGAAACAAACGAGTTAGCTTCAAATACTTGCGATATAAATGAAGTTGGTTCAAAAGCAGGAAAAACAAACGAGTTTGCTTCAAATACATGCGAAACACATGATTTTGCTTCAAATGAATGCGACGTAGAAGGATTAGCTTCAAATCCAAGCGAATCAAATGGTTTAGCTTCAAATACTTGTGATATACATGATTTAGCTTCAACTGGATTCGAAACAAACGAGACAGCTTCAAATCCATGCGAAACACATGATTTAGATTATAATCACTGCGAAGTAGATGGCTTAGCTTTAAGTCCATGCGAAACACATGATTTAGCTTGAAATCAGTGCGAAGTAGAAGGCTTAGCTTCAAATGCATGCGAATCAAATGGTTCAGCTTCAAATCCATGCAAAACACGTGATTTAGATTCCAATCAATGCAAAGTAGAAGGCCTAGCTTCAAATCCATGCGAAACAAATGATTTAGCTTCAAATACTTGCGATATAAATGACACAGCTTCATATGCGGTCGAAACGAACGAGTTAGCTTCAACTCCATGCGATGCACATGATTTTGATGCAAATCAATGCGACGTAGCAGGTTTAGCTTCAAATCCATGCAAAACAAACGACATAGCATCAGATACTTGCGATATAACTGATATAGCTCCAAATGCAGATGAATCAAACGAGTTAGCTGCAAAATCCAAGCGAAACACATGATTTAGCTTGATATCAATGCGAAGTAGAAGGCTTAGCTTCAAATCCATGCGGAACAAATGATTTAGCTTCAAATAATTGTGATATAAGTGATATAGATTCAACTGCAGGCGTAACAAACGAGTTAGCTTCAAATACGTGCGAAACATATGATTTAGCTTCAAATCACTGCGATCTAGATATCCTAGCTTCAAATCCATGCGAAACACATGATTTAGCTTCAAATCAATGCGGTGTAGAAGGTTTAGCTTCAAATCCGCCCGAAACAAATGATTTAGCTTCAAATACTTGCGATATAAGTGATATAGATTCAAATGCAGGCGAAACGAACGAGCTAGCTTCAAGTCCATGCGAAACACATGATTTAGCTGCAAATCAATGCGATGTAGGATGTTTAGCTTGAAATCCATGCGAATCAAATGATTTAGCATCAGATACTTGTTATTTAAGTGATATAGCTACAAATGCATGGAAAACAAACGAGTTAGCTTCAAATCCATGCGAAACACATGACTTAGCTGCAAATCAATGCGATGTAGAAGGTTTAGCTTCAAATCAATGCTATGTAGAAGGTTTGGCTTCAAATCCATGCGAAACAAATGATTTAGCTTCAAACACTTAGGATATAAGTGATATAGCTCCAACTGCAGAAAAATCAAACGAGTTAGTTTCAAAATCCATGCGATACACATGACTTAGCTTCAAATCAATGCGAAGTAGAAGGATTAGCTTCAAATCCATGCGAAACACATGATTTAGCTGCAAATCAATGCGATGTAGAATGTTCAGCTTCTAATCCATGCGAAACAAATGATTTAGCTTCATATACTTGCGATAAAAGGGATATAGCTTCAAATGCAGGCGAAACGAAAGAGTTAGCTTCAATCCATGCGAAACACATGATTTAGCTTCAAATAATTGCGAAGTAGAAGGCTTGGCTTCAAATCCATGCGAAACAAATGGATTCGCATCAAATACTTGCGATATAAATGAAATAGCTTCAACTGCATGCGAAACAAACGAGTTAGCTTCAAATTTATGCAAAACACATGATTAAGCTTCAAATGCATGCGAAACACATGATTTATCTTCAAATACATGCGAAACACATGGTTAAGCATCAAATACATGCGAAACAAATTGTTTAGCCGCAGATACTTATGATATACATGATTTAGCTTCAACTGCATGCGAAACAAACGAGTTAGCTTCAAATACTTGCGAT
Source organism: Megalopta genalis (assembly GCF_051020955.1). NCBI lineage: Eukaryota > Metazoa > Arthropoda > Insecta > Hymenoptera > Halictidae > Megalopta > Megalopta genalis. The sequence goes on along the minus strand of NW_027476898.1, from coordinate 99,624 downwards.
ATAAATGAAGTTGGTTCAAAAGCAAGAAAAACAAACGAGTTAGCTTCAAATCCATGCGAAATACATGAATTGGTTCAAATGAATGCGATGTAGAAGGTTTAGCTTCAAATCCAAGCGAAACACATGATTTAGCTTCAAATAGTTGCGATATAAGTGATATAGTTTCAAATGCAGGAGAAACGAACGAGTTAGCTTCAAATCCATGCGAAACACATGATTCAGCTGCAAATCAATGCGATGTAGAAGGCTTAGCTTCAAATCCATGCAAAACACGTGATTTAGGATCCAATCAATGCGAAGTAGAAGGCTTAGCTTCAAATCCATGCAAAACTCGTTATTTAGCTTCAAATCAATGCGAAGTAGCAGGTTTAGCTTCAAATCCATGCGAAACAAATGATTGAGCTTCCTACACTTGGGATATAGGTGATATAGCTTCAGCTGCATGCGAAACAAATGAGTTACATTCAAATCCAAGCGAAACACATAATTTAGCTTCCAATCAATGCGATGTAGAAGGTTTAGCTTCAAATCCAAGCGAAACACATGATTTAGCTTCCAATACTTGCGATATAAGTGATATAGTTTCAAATGCAGGAGAAACGAACGAGTTAGCTTCAAATCCATGCGAAACACATGATTCAGCTGCAAATCAATGCGATGTAGAAGGCTTAGGTTCAAATCCATGCAAAACACGTGATTTAGGATCCAATCAATGCGAAGTAGAAGGCTTAGCTTCAAATCCATGGGATGTAGAAGGTTTAGCTTCAAATCCATGCGTAAAACATTATTTAGCTGCAAATCAGTGCGAAGTAGAAGGCTCAGGTTCAAATCGATGCGATTCAAATGGTTCATCTTCAAATACTTGTGAAAGACATGATTTCGCTTCAACTGCATGCGAAACAAACGAGTTAGCTTCAAATCAATGCGATGTAGAAAGTTTAGCTTCAAATCCATGCGACACATATGATTTAGCTTCAAATACTTGCGATATAAGTGATATAGATTCAAAAGCTGGAGGAACAAACGAGGTAGCTTCAATTCCATGCGAAACAAATGATTTAGCTTCAAATCAATGCGAAGTAGAAGGCTTAGCTTCAAATCCATGCGAAACAAATGGTTTAGCTACAAATACTTGTAATATACATTATTTAGCTACGAACTGCATGCGAAACAAACGAGTTAGCTTCAAATCAATGTGAAACACACGATTCAGCTTCAAATCAATACGAAGTAGAAGACTTAGCTTCAAATCCATGCGAAACAAATATGGTTTGGCTTCAAATACTTGCGATATAAATGAAGTAACTTCAAATGCAGAGGATACAATCAAGTTAGCTTCAAAAACCATGCAAAACACATGATCAAGCTTCAAATCCATGGGCAACAAATGATTTAGGTTCATTGTCATGGTAAACACATGATTTAGCTTCACATAAATGCGAAACAATGGTTTAGCTTCAATTACTTGAAATATACATGATATAGCTTCAACTGCATGCGAAACAAACGAGTTACCTTCTAATCCACGCGAAACACATGATTTAGCTGGAAATCAATGCGATGTAGAAGGTTTAGCTTCAAAACCATGCGAAACAAATGATTGAGCTTCAAACACTTGGGATATAGGTGGTATAGCTCCAACTGCATGCGAAACAAACGAGTTACCTTCAAGTCCATGCGAAACACATGATTTAGCTGGAAATCAATGCGATGTAGAAGGTTTAGCTTCAAACCCATGCGAAACAAATGATTGAGCTTCAAACACTTGGGATATAGGTGGTATAGCTCCAACTGCATGCGAAACAAACGAGTTACCTTCAAATCCACGCGAAACACATGAGTTAGCTTCAAATCAATGCGATGTAGAAGGTTTAGCTTCAAATCCATGCGAAACAAATGATTGAGCTTCAAACACTTGGGACAAAGGTGATATAGCTTCAACTGCATGCGAAACAAACGAGTTACCTTCAAATCCACGCGAAACACATGAATTGGTTCAAATGAATGCGATGTAGAAGGTTTAGGCTTCAAATCCAAGCGAAACACATGATTTAGCTTCAAATAGTTGCGATATAAGTGATATAGTTTCAAATGCAGGAGAAACGAACGAGTTAGCTTCAAATCCATTCGAAACACATGATTCAGCTGCAAATCAATGCGATGTAGAAGGCTTAGCTTCAAATCCATGCAAAAACACGTGATTTAGGATCCAATCAATGCGAAGTAGAAGGCTTAGCTTCAAATCCATGCAAAACTCGTGATTTAGCTTCAAATCAATGCGAAGTAGCAGGTTTAGCTTCAAATCCATGCGAAACAAATGATTGAGCTTCCTACACTTGGGATATAGGTGATATAGCTTCAGCTGCATGCGAAACAAATGAGTTACATTCAAATCCAAGCGAAACACATAATTTAGCTTCAAATCAATGCGATGTAGAAGGTTTAGCTTCAAATCCAAGCGAAACACATGATTTAGCTTCCAATACTTGCGATATAAGTGATATAGTTTCAAATGCAGGAGAAACGAACGAGTTAGCTTCAAATCCATGCGAAACACATGATTCAGCTTCAAATCAATGCGATGTAGAAGCTTAGCTTCAAATCCATGCAAAACACGTGATTTAGGATCCAATCAATGCGAAGTAGAAGGCTTAGCTTCAAATCCATGGGATGTAGAAGGTTTAGCTTCAAATCCATGCGTAAAACATTATTTAGCTGCAAATCAGTGCGAAGTAGAAGGCTCAGGTTCAAATCGATGCGATTCAAATGGTTCATCTTCAAATACTTGTGAAAGACATGATTTCGCTTCAACTGCATGCGAAACAAACGAGTTAGCTTCAAATCAATGCGATGTAGAAAGTTTAGCTTCAAATCCATGCGACACATATGATTTAGCTTCAAATACTTGCGATATAAGTGATATAGATTCAAAAGCTGGAGGAACAAACGAGGTAGCTTCAATTCCATGCGAAACAAATGATTTAGCTTCAAATCAATGCGAAGTAGAAGGCTTAGCTTCAAATCCATGCGAAACAAATGGTTAGCTACAAATACTTGTAATATACATTATTTAGCTACGAACTGCATGCGAAACAAACGAGTTAGCTTCAAATCAATGTGAAACACACGATTTAGCTTCAAATCAATACGAAGTAGAAGACTTAGCTTCAAATCCATGCGAAACAAATATGGTTTGGCTTCAAATACTTGCGATATAAATGAAGTAACTTCAAATGCAGAGGATACAATCAAGTTAGCTTCAAAACCATGCAAAACACATGATCAAGCTTCAAATCCATGGGCAACCAATGATTTAGGTTCATTGTCATGGTAAACACATGATTTAGCTTCACATAAATGCGAAACAAATGGTTTAGCTTCAATTACTTGAAATATACATGATATAGCTTCAACTGCATGCGAAACAAACGAGTTACCTTCTAATCCACGCGAAACACATGATTTAGCTGGAAATCAATGCGATGTAGAAGGTTTAGCTTCAAAACCATGCGGAACAAATGATTGAGCTTCAAACACTTGGGATATAGGTGGTATAGCTCCAACTGCATGCGAAACAAACGAGTTACCTTCAAGTCCATGCGAAACACATGATTTAGCTGGAAATCAATGCGATGTAGAAGGTTTAGCTTCAAAACCATGCGAAACAAATGATTGAGCTTCAAACACTTGGGATATAGGTGGTATAGCTCCAACTGCATGCGAAACAAACGAGTTACCTTCAAATCCACGCGAAACACATGAGTTAGCTTCAAATCAATGCGATGTAGAAGGTTTAGCTTCAAATCCATGCGAAACAAATGATTGAGCTTCAAACACTTGGGACAAAGGTGATATAGCTTCAACTGCATGCGAAACAAACGAGTTACCTTCAAATCCACGCGAAACACATGAATTGGTTCAAATGAATGCGATGTAGAAGGTTTAGCTTCAAATCCAAGCGAAACACATGATTTAGCTTCAAATAGTTGCGATATAAGTGATATAGTTTCAAATGCAGGAGAAACGAACGAGTTAGCTTCAAATCCATGCGAAACACATGATTCAGCTGCAAATCAATGCGATGTAGAAGGCTTAGCTTCAAATCCATGCAAAACACGTGATTTAGGATCCAATCAATGCGAAGTAGAAGGCTTAGCTTCAAATCCATGCAAAACTCGTGATTTAGCTTCAAATCAATGCGAAGTAGCAGGTTTAGCTTCAAATCCATGCGAAACAAATGATTGAGCTTCCTACACTTGGGATATAGGTGATATAGCTTCAGCTGCATGCGAACAAATGAGTTACATTCAAATCCAAGCGAAACACATAATTTAGCTTCAAATCAATGCGATGTAGAAGGATTAGCTTCAAATCCAAGCGAAACACATGATTTAGCTTCTAATACTTGCGATATAAGTGATATAGTTTCAAATGCAGGAGAAACGAACGAGTTAGCTTCAAATCCATGCGAAACACATGATTCAGCTGCAAATCAATGCGATGTAGAAGGCTTAGCTTCAAATCCATGCAAAACACGTGATTTAGGATCCAATCAATGCGAAGTAGAAGGCTTAGCTTCAAATCCATGGGATGTAGAAGGTTTAGCTTCAAATCCATGCGTAAAACATTATTTAGCTGCAAATCAGTGCGAAGTAGAAGGCTCAGGTTCAAATCGATGCGATTCAAATGGTTCATCTTCAAATACTTGTGAAAGACATGATTTCGCTTCAACTGCATGCGAAACAAACGAGTTAGCTTCAAATCAATGCGATGTAGAAAGTTTAGCTTCAAATCCATGCGACACATATGATTTAGCTTCAAATACTTGCGATATAAGTGATATAGATTCAAAAGCTGGAGGAACAAACGAGGTAGCTTCAATTCCATGCGAAACAAATGATTTAGCTTCAAATCAATGCGAAGTAGAAGGCTTAGCTTCAAATCCATGCGAAACAAATGGTTTAGCTACAAATACTTGTAATATACATTATTTAGCTACGAACTGCATGCGAAACAAACGAGTTAGCTTCAAATCAATGTGAAACACACGATTTAGCTTCAAATCAATACGAAGTAGAAGACTTAGCTTCAAATCCATGCGAAACAAATATGGTTTGGCTTCAAATACTTGCGATATAAATGAAGTAACTTCAAATGCAGAGGATACAATCAAGTTAGCTTCAAAACAATGCAAAACACATGATCAAGCTTCAAATCCATGAGCAACCAATGATTTAGGTTCATTGTCATGGTAAACACATGATTTAGCTTCACATAAATGCGAAACAAATGGTTTAGCTTCAAATACTTGAAATATACATGATATAGCTTCAACTGCATGCGCAACGAACGAGTTAGCTTCAAATCCATGCGAAACACATGATTTAGCTTCAAATACTTGCGATATAAGTGATATAGATTCAAATACAGACGAAACGAACGAGTAAACTTCAAATCCATGCGAAACACATGATTCATTTGCAAATCAATGCGATGTAGTAGGTTCAGCTTCAAATCCATGCCGTACACGTGATTTAGCTTCCAATTAATGCGAAGTAGAAGGCTTAGCTTCAAATGCATGCGAAACAAATGGTTTAGTTTCAAATACTTTTGAAATACGTTATTTAGATTTAACTGTATGCGCAACGAACGAGTTAGCTTCAAATCCATGCGAAACACATGATTTAGCTGCAAATCAATGCGATGTAGAAGGTTTAGCTCCAAATACATGCGAAACAAATGGTTTAGCTTCAAATACTTTTGATATACGTTATTTAGATTTAGCTGTATGCGCAACGAACGAGTTAGCTTCAAATCCATGCGAAACACATGATTTAGCTTCAAATCAATGCGGTGTAGAAGGTTTAGCTTCAAATCCGCCCGAAACAAATGATTTAGCTTCAAATACTTGCGATATAAGTGATATAGATTCAAATGCAGGCGAAACGAACGTGCTAGCTTCAAGTCCATGCGAAACACATGATTTAGCTGCAAATCAATGCGATGTAGGATGTTTAGCTTGAAATCCATGCGAATCAAATGATTTAGCATCAGATACTTGTTATTTAAGTGATATAGCTACAAATGCATGGAAAACAAACGAGTTAGCTTCAAATCCATCCGAAACACATGACTTAGCTGCAAATCAATGCGATGTAGAAGGTTTAGCTTCAAATCAATGCTATGTAGAAGGTTTGGCTTCAAATCCATGCGAAACAAATGATTTAGCATCAAACACTTAGGATATAAGTGATATAGCTCCAAATGCAGAAAAATCAAACGAGTTAGTTTCAAAATCCATGCGATACACATGACTTAGCTTCAAATCAATGCGAAGTAGAAGGATTAGCTTCAAATCCATGCGAAACACATGATTTAGCTGCAAATCAATGCGATGTAGAATGTTTAGCTTCTAATCCATGCGAAACAAATGATTTAGCTTCATATACTTGCGATAAAAGGGATATAGCTTCAAATGCAGGCGAAACGAAAGAGTTAGCTTCAAATCCATGCGAAACACATGTCTTAGATACTAATGAACGCGATCTAGAAGGTTTAGCTACAAATCCAGGCGAAACACATGATTTATCTTCAAATACATGCGAAACACATGGTTTAGCAACAAATACATGCGAAACAAATTGTTTAGCCGCAGATACTTATGATATACATGATTTAGCTACAACTGCATGCGAAACAAACGAGTTTGCTTCAAATACTTGCGATATAAATGAAGTTGGTTCAAAAGCAGGAAAAACAATCGAGTTAGCTTCAAATCCATGCGAAATACATGATTTAGCTTCATATCAATGCGAAGTAGAAGGCAAAGCTTCAAATCCATGCGACACAACTGATTGAGCATCAAATACATGCGATATAAATGATATCGCTTCAAATGCAGGCGACACAAACGAGTTAGCTTCAAATCCATGCGACACACATGATGTAGCTGCAAATCAATGCGACTTAGAAGGTTTAGCTTCAAATCCCTGCAAAACAAAAGATTTAGCATCAGATACTTGCGATATAAGTGATATATCTTCAAATGCAGTCGAATCAAACGAGTTGCTGCAAAAACCATGCGAAACACATGATTTAGATTCAAATCAATGCGAAGTAGAAGCCTTCGCTTCAAATCCTTGCGATATAAATGAAACAGCTTCAAATGCAGACAAAACAGACGAGTTAGCTTCACGTCCGTGCGAAACACATGATTTAGCTTCATATCCAAGGGAAACATATGATTTAGCTACAAATCAATGCGATGTAGGAGGTTGAGCTTCGAATCCATGCGAAACAAATGGTTTAGCTTCAACTACTTGTGATATACATGATTTAGCTTCAACTGCATGCGAAACAAACGAGCTAGCTTCAAATCCATGCGAAACACATGATTTAGCTTCAAATAATTGCGAAGTAGAAGGCTGGGGCTTCAAATCCATGCGAAACAAATGGATTCGCGTCAAATACTTGCGATATAAATGATATAGCTTCAACTGCATGCGAAACAAACGAGTTAGCTTCAAATTTATGCAAAACACATGATTAAGCTTCAAATGCATGCGAAACACATGATTTATCTTCAAATACATGCGAAACACATGGTTTAGCATCAATACATGCGAAACAAACGAGTTAGCTTCAAATACTTGCGATATAAATGAAGTTGGTTCAAAAGCAGAAAAAACAAACGAGTTTGCTTCAAATACATGCGAAACACATGATTTTGCTTCAAATGAATGCGACGTAGAAGGATTAGCTTCAAATCCAAGCGAATCAAATGGTTTAGCTTCAAATACTTGTGATATACATGATTTAGCTTCAACTGGATTCGAAACAAACGAGTTAGCATCAAATACTTGCGATATAAATGAAGTAGGTTCAAAAGCTGAAAAAACGAACGAGTCAGATTCAAATCCATGCGAAACACATGATCTAGATTCATATCAATACGAAGTAGAAGGCTTAGCTTTAAGTCCATGCGAAACACATGATTTAGCTGCAAATCAATGCGATGTAGGATGTTTAGCTTGAAATCCATGCGAATCAAATGATTTAGCATCAGATACTTGATATTTAAGTGATATAGCTACAAATGCATGGAAAACAAACGAGTTAGCTTCAAATCCATGCGAAACACATGACTTAGCTGCAAATCAATGCGATGTAGAAGGATTAGCTTCAAATCAATGCTATGTAGAAGGTTTGGCTTCAAATCCATGCGAAACAAATGATTTAGCTTCAAACACTTAGGATATAAGTGATATAGCTCCAAATGCAGAAAAATCAAACGAGTTAGTTTCAAAATCCATGCGATACACATGACTTAGCTTCAAATCAATGCGAAGTAGAAGGATTAGCTTCAAATCCATGCGAAACACATGATTTAGCTGCAAATCAATGCGATGTAGAATGTTTAGCTTCTAATCCATGCGAAACAAATGATTTAGCTTCATATACTTGCGATAAAAGGGATATAGCTTCAAATGCAGGCGAAACGAAAGAGTTAGCTTTAAATCCATGCGAAACACATGTCTTAGATACTAATGACGCGATCTAGAAGGTTTAGCTACAATCCAGGCGAAACACTTGATTTAGCTTCAAATCAATGCGATGTAGATGGATTAGCTTCAAATACATGCGAAACAAATGATTTAGCTTCAAATACTTGTGATATAAGTGATATAGACTCAACTGCAGGCGAAACAATCGAGTTAGCTTCATATCCATGCGATACAAATGATTTAGCATCAAATGCTTGCGATATAAGTGATATAGCTTCAAATGCAGACGAATCAAACGAGTAAGCTTCAAATCCATGCGAAACACATGATTTAGCTTCAAATAATTGCGAAGTAGAAGGCTTGGCTTCAAATCCATGCGAAACAAATGGATTCGCGTCAAATACTTGCGATATAAATGAAATAGCTTCAACTGCATGCGAAACAAACGAGTTAGCTTCAAATTTATGCAAAACACATGATTAAGCTTCAAATGCATGCGAAACACATGATTTATCTTCAAATACATGCGAAACACATGGTTTAGCATCAAATACATGCGAAACAAATTGTTTAGCCGCAGATACTTATGATATACATGATTTAGCTTCAACTGCATGCGAAACAAACGAGTTAGCTTCAAATCCATGCGAAATACATGATTTAGCTTCATATCAATGCGAAGTAGAAGGCAAAGCTTCAAATCCATGCGACACAACTGATTGAGCATCAAATACATGCGATATAAATGATATCGCTTCAAATGCAGGCGACACAAACGAGTTAGCTTCAAATCCATGCAAAACACATGATTTAGCTTCAAATCCAAGCGAAACACATGATATAGCTTCAAATCAATGCGATGTAAAAGGTTTAGCTTCAAATCCGTGCGAAGCAAATGATGTTGGCATCAAATACTTGCGATGTAAGTGATATAGCTTCAATGCAGGCCAAACAGACGAGTTAACTTCAAATCCATGAGAAACACATGATTTAGCTTCAAATCAATGCGAAGTAGAGGGCTTAGCTTCAAATCCATGCGAAACGAATGATTTAGCGTCAAATACTTGCGAATATAATGGATACAGCTTCAAATGTATGCGAAACAAACGAGTTAGCTTCAAATACTTGCGATATAAATGAAGTAGGTTCAAAAGCTGGAAAAACGAACGAGTCAGATTCAAATCCATGCGAAACACATGATCTAGATTCATAGCAATACGAAGTAGAAGGCTTAGCTTCAAATCCATGCGACACAACTGATTGAGCATCAAATACTTGCGATATAAATGATATAGCTTCAAATGCAGGCGACACAAACGAGTTTGCTATCAAATCCATGCGAAACACATGATTTAGCTTCAAAGCCAAGCGAAACACATGATTATGCTTCAAATCAATGCGATGTAGAAGGTTTAGCTTCGAATCTGTGCGAAACAAATGATTTAGCTTCAAACACTCTCGATATTAGTGATATAGCTTCAAATGCAGAAGAAACAATCGAGTTAGTTTCAAATCCATTCGAAACAAATGATTTAGTTTAAAATACTTGCGATATAAGTGATATAGCTTCAAATGCAGACGAATCAAACGAGTTAGCTTCAAATCCATGCGACACACATGATGTAGCTGCAAATCAATGCGACTTAGAAGGTTTAGCTTCAAATCCCTGCAAAACAAATGATTTAGCTTCAAATACTTGCGATATAAATGACACAGCTTCATATGCAGTCGAAACGAACGAGTTAGCTACAACTCCATGCGATGCACATGATTTTGATGCAAATCAATGCGACGTAGCAGGTTTAGCTTCAAATCCATGCAAAACAAACGACATAGCATTAGATACTTGCGATATAACTGATATAGCTCCAAATGCAGATGAATCAAACGAGTTAGCTGCAAAATCCAAGCGAAACACATGATTTAGCTTGATATCAATGCGAAGTAGAAGGCTTAGCTTCAAATCCATGCGGAACAAATGATTTAGCTTCAAATAATTGTGATATAAGTGATATAGATTCAACTGCAGGCGTAACAAACGAGTTAGCTTCAAATACGTGCGAAACATATGATTTAGCTTCAAATCACTGCGATCTAGATATCCTAGCTTCAAATCCATGCGAAACAAATGATTTAGCATCAAACACTTAGGATATAAGTGATATAGCTCCAAATGCAGAAAAATCAAACGAGTTAGTTTCAAAATCCATGCGATACACATGACTTAGCTTCAAATCAATGCGAAGTAGAAGGATTAGCTTCAAATCCATGCGAAACACATGATTTAGCTGCAAATCAATGCGATGTAGAATGTTTAGCTTCTAATCCATGCGAAACAAATGATTTAGCTTCATATACTTGCGATAAAAGGGATATAGCTTCAAATGCAGGCGAAACGAAAGAGTTAGCTTCAAATCCATGCGAAACACATGTCTTAGATACTAATGAACGCGATCTAGAAGGTTTAGCTACAAATCCAGGCGAAACACATGATTTATCTTCAAATACATGCGAAACACATGGTTTAGCAACAAATACATGCGAAACAAATTGTTTAGCCGCAGATACTTATGATATACATGATTTAGCTACAACTGCATGCGAAACAAACGAGTTTGCTTCAAATACTTGCGATATAAATGAAGTTGGTTCAAAAGCAGGAAAAACAAACGAGTTAGCTTCAAATCCATGCGAAATACATGATTTAGCTTCATATCAATGCGAAGTAGAAGGCAAAACTTCAAATCCATGCGACACAACTGATTGAGCATCAAATACATGCGATATAAATGATATCGCTTCAAATGCAGGCGACACAAACGAGTTAGCTTCAAATCCATGCAAAACACATGATTTAGCTTCAAATCCAAGCGAAACACATGATATAGCTTCAAATCAATGCGATGTAAAAGGTTTAGCTTCAAATCCGTGCGAAGCAAATGATGTTGGCATCAAATACTTGCGATGTAAGTGATATAGCTTCAATGCAGGCCAAACAGACGAGTTAGCTTCAAATCCATGAGAAACACATGATTTAGCTTCAAATCAATGCGAAGTAGAGGGCTTAGCTTCAAATCCATGCGAAACGAATGATTTAGCGTCAAATACTTGCGAATATAATGGATACAGCTTCAAATGTATGCGAAACAAACGAGTTAGCATCAAATACTTGCGATATAATTGAAGTAGGTTCAAAAGCTGGAAAAACGAACGAGTCAGATTCAAATCCATGCGAAACACATGATCTAGATTCATATCAATACGAAGTAGAAGGCTTAGCTTCAAATCCATGCGACACAACTGATTGAGCATCAAATACTTGCGATATAAATGATATAGCTTCAAATGCAGGCGACACAAACGAGTTTGCTTCAAATCCATGCGAAACACATGATTTAGCATCAAAGCCAAGCGAAACACATGATTATGCTTCAAATCAATGCGATGTAGAAGGTTTAGCTTCGAATCTGTGCGAAACAAATGATTTAGCTTCAAACACTCTCGATATTAGTGATATAGCTTCAAATGCAGAAGAAACAATCGAGTTAGTTTCAAATCCATTCGAAACAAATGATTTAGTTTAAAATACTTGCGATATAAGTGATATAGCTTCAAATGCAGACGAATCAAACGAGTTAGCTTCAAATCCATGCGACACACATGATGTAGCTGCAAATCAATGCGACTTAGAAGGTTTAGCTTCAAATCCCTGCAAAACAAATGATTTAGCTTCAAATACTTGCGATATAAATGACACAGCTTCATATGCAGTCGAAACGAACGAGTTAGCTACAACTCCATGCGATGCACATGATTTTGATGCAAATCAATGCCACGTAGCAGGTTTAGCTTCAAATCCATGCAAAACAAACGACATAGCATCAGATACTTGCGATATAACTGATATAGCTCCAAATGCAGATGAATCAAACGAGTTAGCTGCAAAATCCAAGCGAAACACATGATTTAGCTTGATATCAATGCGAAGTAGAAGGCTTAGCTTCAAATGCATGCGAATCAAATGGTTCAGCTTCAAATCCATGCAAAACACGTGATTTAGATTCCTATCAATGCAAAGAAGAAGGCCTAGCTTGAAATCCATGCGAAACAAATGATTTAGCTTCAAATAATTGCGAAGTAGAAGGCTGGGCTTCAAATCCATGCGAAACAAATGGATTCGCGTCAAATACTTGCGATATAAATGAAATAGCTTCAACTGCATGCGAAACAAACGAGTTAGCTTCAAATTTATGCAAAACACATGATTAAGCTTCAAATGCATGCGAAACACATGATTTATCTTCAAATACATGCGAAACACATGGTTTAGCATCAAATACATGCGAAACAAACGAGTTAGCTTCAAATACTTGCGATATAAATGAAGTTGGTTCAAAAGCAGGAAAAACAAACGAGTTTGCTTCAAATACATGCGAAACACATGATTTTGCTTCAAATGAATGCGACGTAGAAGGATTAGCTTCAAATCCAAGCGAATCAAATGGTTTAGCTTCAAATACTTGTGATATACATGATTTAGCTTCAACTGGATTCGAAACAAACGAGTTAGCATCAAATACTTGCGATATAAATGAAGTAGGTTCAAAAGCTGGAAAAACGAACGAGTCAGATTCAAATCCATGCGAAACACATGATCTAGATTCATATCAATACGAAGTAGAAGGCTTAGCTTTAAGTCCATGCGAAACACATGATTTAGCTGCAAATCAATGCGATGTAGGATGTTTAGCTTGAAATCCATGCGAATCAAATGATTTAGCATCAGATACTTAATATTTAAGTGATATAGCTACAAATGCATGGAAAACAAACGAGTTAGCTTCAAATCCATGCGAAACACATGACTTAGCTGCAAATCAATGCGATGTAGAAGGATTAGCTTCAAATCAATGCTATGTAGAAGGTTTGGCTTCAAATCCATGCGAAACAAATGATTTAGCTTCAAACACTTAGGATATAAGTGATATAGCTCCAAATGCAGAAAAATCAAACGAGTTAGTTTCAAAATCCATGCGATACACATGACTTAGCTTCAAATCAATGCGAAGTAGAAGGATTAGCTTCAAATCCATGCGAAACACATGATTCAGCTGCAAATCAATGCGATGTAGAATGTTTAGCTTCTAATCCATGCGAAACAAATGATTTAGCTTCATATACTTGCGATAAAAGGGATATAGCTTCAAATGCAGGCGAAACGAAAGAGTTAGCTTTAAATCCATGCGAAACACATGTCTTAGATACTAATGAACGCGATCTAGAAGGTTTAGCTACAAATCCAGGCGAAACACTTGATTTAGCTTCAAATCAATGCGATGTAGATGGATTAGCTTCAAATACATGCGAAACAAATGATTTAGCTTCAAATACTTGTGATATAAGTGATATAGACTCAACTGCAGGCGAAACAATCGAGTTAGCTTCATATCCATGCGATACAAATGATTTAGCATCAAATGCTTGCGATATAAGTGATATAGCTTCAAATGCAGACGAATCAAACGAGTAAGCTTCAAATCCATGCGAAACACATGATTTAGCTTCAAATAATTGCGAAGTAGAAGGCTTGGCTTCAAATCCATGCGAAACAAATGGATTCGCGTCAAATACTTGCGATATAAATGAAATAGCTTCAACTGCATGCGAAACAAACGAGTTAGCTTCAAATTTATGCAAAACACATGATTAAGCTTCAAATGCATGCGAAACACATGATTTATCTTCAAATACATGCGAAACACATGGTTTAGCATCAAATACATGCGAAACAAATTGTTTAGCCGCAGATACTTATGATATACATGATTTAGCTTCAACTGCATGCGAAACAAACGAGTTAGCTTCAAATCCATGCGAAATACATGATTTAGCTTCATATCAATGCGAAGTAGAAGGCAAAGCTTCAAATCCATGCGACACAACTGATTGAGCATCAAATACATGCGATATAAATGATATCGCTTCAAATGCAGGCGACACAAACGAGTTAGCTTCAAATCCATGCAAAACACATGATTTAGCTTCAAATCCAAGCGAAACACATGATATAGCTTCAAATCAATGCGATGTAAAAGGTTTAGCTTCAAATCCGTGCGAAGCAAATGATGTTGGCATCAAATACTTGCGATGTAAGTGATATAGCTTCAATGCAGGCCAAACAGACGAGTTAACTTCAAATCCATGAGAAACACATGATTTAGCTTCAAATCAATGCGAAGTAGAGGGCTTAGCTTCAAATCCATGCGAAACGAATGATTTAGCGTCAAATACTTGCGAATATAATGGATACAGCTTCAAATGTATGCGAAACAAACGAGTTAGCTTCAAATACTTGCGATATAAATGAAGTAGGTTCAAAAGCTGGAAAAACGAACGAGTCAGATTCAAATCCATGCGAAACACATGATCTAGATTCATAGCAATACGAAGTAGAAGGCTTAGCTTCAAATCCATGCGACACAACTGATTGAGCATCAAATACTTGCGATATAAATGATATAGCTTCAAATGCAGGCGACACAAACGAGTTTGCTTCAAATCCATGCGAAACACATGATTTAGCTTCAAAGCCAAGCGAAACACATGATTATGCTTCAAATCAATGCGATGTAGAAGGTTTAGCTTCGAATCTGTGCGAAACAAATGATTTAGCTTCAAACACTCTCGATATTAGTGATATAGCTTCAAATGCAGAAGAAACAATCGAGTTAGTTTCAAATCCATTCGAAACAAATGATTTAGTTTAAAATACTTGCGATATAAGTGATATAGCTTCAAATGCAGATGAATCAAACGAGTTAGCTGCAAAATCCAAGCGAAACACATGATTTAGCTTGATATCAATGCGAAGTAGAAGGCTTAGCTTCAAATCCATGCGGAACAAATGATTTAGCTTCAAATAATTGTGATATAAGTGATATAGATTCAACTGCAGGCGTAACAAACGAGTTAGCTTCAAATACGTGCGAAACATATGATTTAGCTTCAAATCACTGCGATCTAGATATCCTAGCTTCAAATCCATGCGAAACACATGATTTAGCTTCAAACACTTAGGATATAAGTGATATAGCTCCAAATGCAGAAAAATCAAACGAGTTAGTTTCAAAATCCATGCGATACACATGACTTAGCTTCAAATCAATGCGAAGTAGAAGGATTAGCTTCAAATCCATGCGAAACACATGATTTAGCTGCAAATCAATGCGATGTAGAATGTTTAGCTTCTAATCCATGCGAAACAAATGATTTAGCTTCATATACTTGCGATAAAAGGGATATAGCTTCAAATGCAGGCGAAACGAAAGAGTTAGCTTCAAATCCATGCGAAACACATGTCTTAGATACTAATGAACGCGATCTAGAAGGTTTAGCTACAAATCCAGGCGAAACACATGATTTATCTTCAAATACATGCGAAACACATGGTTTAGCATCAAATACATGCGAAACAAATTGTTTAGCCGCAGATACTTATGATATACATGATTTAGCTTCAACTGCATGCGAAACAAACGAGTTAGCTTCAAATACTTGCGATATAAATGAAGTTGGTTCAAAAGCAGGAAAAACAAACGAGTTAGCTTCAAATCCATGCGAAATACATGATTTAGCTTCATATCAATGCGAAGTAGAAGGCAAAACTTCAAATCCATGCGACACAACTGATTGAGCATCAAATACATGCGATATAAATGATATCGCTTCAAATGCAGGCGACACAAACGAGTTAGCTTCAAATCCATGCAAAACACATGATTTAGCTTCAAATCCAAGCGAAACACATGATATAGCTTCAAATCAATGCGATGTAAAAGGTTTAGCTTCAAATCCGTGCGAAGCAAATGATGTTGGCATCAAATACTTGCGATGTAAGTGATATAGCTTCAATGCAGGCCAAACAGACGAGTTAGCTTCAAATGCATGAGAAACACATGATTTAGCTTCAAATCAATGCGAAGTAGAGGGCTTAGCTTCAAATCCATGCGAAACGAATGATTTAGCGTCAAATACTTGCGAATATAATGGATACAGCTTCAAATGTATGCGAAACAAACGAGTTAGCATCAAATACTTGCGATATAATTGAAGTAGGTTCAAAAGCTGGAAAAACGAACGAGTCAGATTCAAATCCATGCGAAACACATGATCTAGATTCATATCAATACGAAGTAGAAGGCTTAGCTTCAAATCCATGCGACACAACTGATTGAGCATCAAATACTTGCGATATAAATGATATAGCTTCAAATGCAGGCGACACAAACGAGTTTGCTTCAAATCCATGCGAAACACATGATTTAGCATCAAAGCCAAGCGAAACACATGATTATGCTTCAAATCAATGCGATGTAGAAGGTTTAGCTTCGAATCTGTGCGAAACAAATGATTTAGCTTCAAACACTCTCGATATTAGTGATATAGCTTCAAATGCAGAAGAAACAATCGAGTTAGTTTCAAATCCATTCGAAACAAATGATTTAGTTTAAAATACTTGCGATATAAGTGATATAGCTTCAAATGCAGACGAATCAAACGAGTTAGCTTCAAATCCATGCGACACACATGATGTAGCTGCAAATCAATGCGACTTAGAAGGTTTAGCTTCAAATCCCTGCAAAACAAATGATTTAGCTTCAAATACTTGCGATATAAATGACACAGCTTCATATGCAGTCGAAACGAACGAGTTAGCTACAACTCCATGCGATGCACATGATTTTGATGCAAATCAATGCCACGTAGCAGGTTTAGCTTCAAATCCATGCAAAACAAACGACATAGCATCAGATACTTGCGATATAACTGATATAGCTCCAAATGCAGATGAATCAAACGAGTTAGCTGCAAAATCCAAGCGAAACACATGATTTAGCTTGATATCAATGCGAAGTAGAAGGCTTAGCTTCAAATGCATGCGAATCAAATGGTTCAGCTTCAAATCCATGCAAAACACGTGATTTAGATTCCTATCAATGCAAAGAAGAAGGCCTAGCTTGAAATCCATGCGAAACAAATGATTTAGCTTCAAATACTTGCGATATAAATGACACAGCTTCATATGCAGTCGAAACGAAAGAGTTAGCTTCAACTCCATGCGATGCACATGATTTTGATGCAAATCAATGCGACGTAGCAGGTTTAGCTTCAAATCCATGCAAAACAAACGACATAGCATCAGATACTTGCGATATAACTGATATAGCTCCAAATGCAGATGAATCAAACGAGTTAGCTGCAAAATCCAAGCGAAACACATGATTTAGCTTGATATCAATGCGAAGTAGAAGGCTTAGCTTCAAATCCATGCGGAACAAATGATTTAGCTTCAAATAATTGTGATATAAGTGATATAGATTCAACTGCAGGCGTAACAAAGGAGTTAGCTTCAAATACGTGCGAAACATATGATTTAGCTTCAAATCACTGCGATCTAGATATCCTAGCTTCAAATCCATGCGAAACACATGATTTAGCTTCAAATCAATGCGGTGTAGAAGGTTTAGCTTCAAATCCGCCCGAAACAAATGATTTAGCTTCAAATACTTGCGATATAAGTGATATAGATTCAAATGCAAGCGAAACGAACGAGCTAGCTTCAAGTCCATGCGAAACACATGATTTAGCTGCAAATCAATGCGATGTAGGATGTTTAGCTTGAAATCCATGCGAATCAAATGATTTAGCATCAGATACTTGTTATTTAAGTGATATAGCTACAAATGCATGGAAAACAAACGAGTTAGCTTCAAATCCATGCGAAACACATGACTTAGCTGCAAATCAATGCGATGTAGAAGGTTTAGCTTCAAATCAATGCTATGTAGACGGTTTGGCTTCAAATCCATGCGAAACAAATGATTTAGCTTCAAACACTTAGGATATAAGTGATATAGCTCCAAATGCAGAAAAATCAAACGAGTTAGTTTCAAAATCCATGCGATACACATGACTTAGCTTCAAATCAATGCGAAGTAGAAGGATTAGCTTCAAATCCATGCGAAACACATGATTTAGCTGCAAATCAATGCGATGTAGAATGTTTAGCTTCTAATCCATGCGAAACAAATGATTTAGCTTCATATACTTGCGATAAAAGGGATATAGCTTCAAATGCAGGCGGAACGAAAGAGTTAGCTTCAAATCCATGCGAAACACATGTCTTAGATACTAATGAACGCGATCTAGAAGGTTTAGCTACAAATCCAGGCGAAACACATGATTTATCTTCAAATACATGCGAAACACATGGTTTAGCATCAAATACATGCGAAACAAATTGTTTAGCCGCAGATACTTATGATATACATGATTTAGCTTCAACTGCATGCGAAACAAACGAGTTAGCTTCAAATACTTGCGATATAAATGAAGTTGGTTCAAAAGCAGGAAAAACAAACGAGTTAGCTTCAAATCCATGCGAAATACATGATTTAGCTTCATATCAATGCGAAGTAGAAGGCAAAGCTTCAAATCCATGCGACACAACTGATTGAGCATCAAATACATGCGATATAAATGATATCGCTTCAAATGCAGGCGACACAAACGAGTTAGCTTCAAATCCATGCAAAACACATGATTTAGCTTCAAATCCATGCGAAACGAATGATTTAGCGTCAAATACTTGCGAATATAATGGATACAGCTTCAAATGTATGCGAAACAAACGAGTTAGCTTCAAATACTTGCGATATAAATGAAGTAGGTTCAAAAGCTGGAAAAACGAACGAGTCAGATTCAAATCCATGCGAAACACATGATCTAGATTCATAGCAATACGAAGTAGAAGGCTTAGCTTCAAATCCATGCGACACAACTGATTGAGCATCAAATACTTGCGATATAAATGATATAGCTTCAAATGCAGGCGACACAAACGAGTTTGCTTCAAATCCATGCGAAACACATGATTTAGCTTCAAAGCCAAGCGAAACACATGATTATGCTTCAAATCAATGCGATGTAGAAGGTTTAGCTTCGAATCTGTGCGAAACAAATGATTTAGCTTCAAACACTCTCGATATTAGTGATATAGCTTCAAATGCAGAAGAAACAATCGAGTTAGTTTCAAATCCATTCGAAACAAATGATTTAGTTTAAAATACTTGCGATATAAGTGATATAGCTTCAAATGCAGACGAATCAAACGAGTTAGCTTCAAATCCATGCGACACACATGATGTAGCTGCAAATCAATGCGACTTAGAAGGTTTAGCTTCAAATCCCTGCAAAACAAATGATTTAGCTTCAAATACTTGCGATATAAATGACACAGCTTCATATGCAGTCGAAACGAACGAGTTAGCTACAACTCCATGCGATGCACATGATTTTGATGCAAATCAATGCGACGTAGCAGGTTTAGCTTCAAATCCATGCAAAACAAACGACATAGCATTAGATACTTGCGATATAACTGATATAGCTCCAAATGCAGATGAATCAAACGAGTTAGCTGCAAAATCCAAGCGAAACACATGATTTAGCTTGATATCAATGCGAAGTAGAAGGCTTAGCTTCAAATCCATGCGGAACAAATGATTTAGCTTCAAATAATTGTGATATAAGTGATATAGATTCAACTGCAGGCGTAACAAACGAGTTAGCTTCAAATACGTGCGAAACATATGATTTAGCTTCAAATCACTGCGATCTAGATATCCTAGCTTCAAATCCATGCGAAACACATGATTTAGCTTCAAACACTTAGGATATAAGTGATATAGCTCCAAATGCAGAAAAATCAAACGAGTTAGTTTCAAAATCCATGCGATACACATGACTTAGCTTCAAATCAATGCGAAGTAGAAGGATTAGCTTCAAATCCATGCGAAACACATGATTTAGCTGCAAATCAATGCGATGTAGAATGTTTAGCTTCTAATCCATGCGAAACAAATGATTTAGCTTCATATACTTGCGATAAAAGGGATATAGCTTCAAATGCAGGCGAAACGAAAGAGTTAGCTTCAAATCCATGCGAAACACATGTCTTAGATACTAATGAACGCGATCTAGAAGGTTTAGCTACAAATCCAGGCGAAACACATGATTTATCTTCAAATACATGCGAAACACATGGTTTAGCATCAAATACATGCGAAACAAATTGTTTAGCCGCAGATACTTATGATATACATGATTTAGCTTCAACTGCATGCGAAACAAACGAGTTAGCTTCAAATACTTGCGATATAAATGAAGTTGGTTCAAAAGCAGGAAAAACAAACGAGTTAGCTTCAAATCCATGCGAAATACATGATTTAGCTTCATATCAATGCGAAGTAGAAGGCAAAACTTCAAATCCATGCGACACAACTGATTGAGCATCAAATACATGCGATATAAATGATATCGCTTCAAATGCAGGCGACACAAACGAGTTAGCTTCAAATCCATGCAAAACACATGATTTAGCTTCAAATCCAAGCGAAACACATGATATAGCTTCAAATCAATGCGATGTAAAAGGTTTAGCTTCAAATCCGTGCGAAGCAAATGATGTTGGCATCAAATACTTGCGATGTAAGTGATATAGCTTCAATGCAGGCCAAACAGACGAGTTAGCTTCAAAATCCATGAGAAACACATGATTTAGCTTCAAATCAATGCGAAGTAGAGGGCTTAGCTTCAAATCCATGCGAAACGAATGATTTAGCGTCAAATACTTGCGAATATAATGGATACAGCTTCAAATGTATGCGAAACAAACGAGTTAGCTTCAAATACTTGCGATATAAATGAAGTTGGTTCAAAAGCAGGAAAAACAAACGAGTCAGATTCAAATCCATGCGAAACACATGATCTAGATTCATATCAATACGAAGTAGAAGGCTTAGCTTCAAATCCATGCGACACAACTGATTGAGCATCAAATACTTGCGATATAAATGATATAGCTTCAAATGCAGGCGACACAAACGAGTTTGCTTCAAATCCATGCGAAACACATGATTTAGCTTCAAAGCCAAGCGAAACACATGATTATGCTTCAAATCAATGCGATGTAGAAGGTTTAGCTTCGAATCTGTGCGAAACAAATGATTTAGCTTCAAACACTCTCGATATTAGTGATATAGCTTCAAATGCAGAAGAAACAATCGAGTTAGTTTCAAATCCATTCGAAACAAATGATTTAGTTTAAAATACTTGCGATATAAGTGATATAGCTTCAAATGCAGACGAATCAAACGAGTTAGCTTCAAATCCATGCGACACACATGATGTAGCTGCAAATCAATGCGACTTAGAAGGTTTAGCTTCAAATCCCTGCAAAACAAATGATTTAGCTTCAAATACTTGCGATATAAATGACACAGCTTCATAGGCAGTCGAAACGAACGAGTTAGCTACAACTCCATGCGATGCACATGATTTTGATGCAAATCAATGCCACGTAGCAGGTTTAGCTTCAAATCCATGCAAAACAAACGACATAGCATCAGATACTTGCGATATAACTGATATAGCTCCAAATGCAGATGAATCAAACGAGTTAGCTGCAAAAATCCAAGCGAAACACATGATTTAGCTTGATATCAATGCGAAGTAGAAGGCTTAGCTTCAAATGCATGCGAATCAAATGGTTCAGCTTCAAATCCATGCAAAACACGTGATTTAGATTCCTATCAATGCAAAGAAGAAGGCCTAGCTTGAAATCCATGCGAAACAAATGATTTAGCTTCAAATACTTGCGATATAAATGACACAGCTTCATATGCAGTCGAAACGAAAGAGTTAGCTTCAACTCCATGCGATGCACATGATTTTGATGCAAATCAATGCGACGTAGCAGGTTTAGCTTCAAATCCATGCAAAACAAACGACACAGCATCAGATACTTGCGATATAACTGATATAGCTCCAAATGCAGATGAATCAAACGAGTTAGCTGCAAAATCCAAGCGAAACACATGATTTAGCTTGATATCAATGCGAAGTAGAAGGCTTAGCTTCAAATCCATGCGGAACAAATGATTTAGCTTCAAATAATTGTGATATAAGTGATATAGATTCAACTGCAGGCGTAACAAACGAGTTAGCTTCAAATACGTGCGAAACATATGATTTAGCTTCAAATCACTGCGATCTAGATATCCTAGCTTCAAATCCATGCGAAACACATGATTTAGCTTCAAATCAATGCGGTGTAGAAGGTTTAGCTTCAAATCCGCCCGAAACAAATGATTTAGCTTCAAATACTTGCGATATAAGTGATATAGATTCAAATGCAGGCGAAACGAACGAGCTAGCTTCAAGTCCATGCGAAACACATGATTTAGCTGCAAATCAATGCGATGTAGGATGTTTAGCTTGAAATCCATGCGAATCAAATGATTTAGCATCAGATACTTGTTATTTAAGTGATATAGCTACAAATGCATGGAAAACAAACGAGTTAGCTTCAAATCCATGCGAAACACATGACTTAGCTGCAAATCAATGCGATGTAGAAGGTTTAGCTTCAAATCAATGCTATGTAGACGGTTTGGCTTCATATCCATGCGAAACAAATGATTTAGCTTCAAACACTTAGGATATAAGTGATATAGCTCCAAATGCAGAAAAATCAAACGAGTTAGTTTCAAAATCCATGCGATACACATGACTTAGCTTCAAATCAATGCGAAGTAGAAGGATTAGCTTCAAATCCATGCGACACATGATTTAGCTGCAAATCAATGCGATGTAGAATGTTTAGCTTCTAATCCATGCGAAACAAATGATTTAGCTTCATATACTTGCGATAAAAGGGATATAGCTTCAAATGCAGGCGAAACGAAAGAGTTAGCTTCAAATCCATGCGAAACACATGTCTTAGATACTAATGAACGCGATCTAGAAGGTTTAGCTACAAATCCAGGCGAAACACATGATTTATCTTCAAATACATGCGAAACACATGGTTTAGCATCAAATACATGCGAAACAAATTGTTTAGCCGCAGATACTTATGATATACATGATTTAGCTTCAACTGCATGCAAAACAAACGAGTTGGCTTCAAATACTTGCGATATAAATGAAGTTGGTTCAAAAGCAGGAAAAACAAACGAGTTAGCTTCAAATCCATGCGAAATACATGATTTAGCTTCATATCAATGCGAAGTAGAAGGCAAAGCTTCAAATCCATGCGACACAACTGATTGAGCATCAAATACATGCGATATAAATGATATCGCTTCAAATGCAGGCGACACAAACGAGTTAGCTTCAAATCCATGCAAAACACATGATTTAGCTTCAAATCCAAGCGAAACACATGATATAGCTTCAAATCAATGCGATGTAAAAGGTTTAGCTTCAAATCCGTGCGAAGCAAATGATGTTGGCATCAAATACTTGCGATGTAAGTGATATAGCTTCAATGCAGGCCAAACAGACGAGTTAGCTTCAAATCCATGAGAAACACATGATTTAGCTTCAAATCAATGCGAAGTAGAGGGCTTAGCTTCAAATCCATGCGAAACGAATGATTTAGCGTCAAATACTTGCGAATATAATGGATACAGCTTCAAATGTATGCGAAACAAACGAGTTAGCTTCAAATACTTGCGATATAAATGAAGTAGGTTCAAAAGCCGGAAAAACGAACGAGTCAGATTCAAATCCATGCGAAACACATGATCTAGATTCATATCAATACGAAGTAGAAGGCTTAGCTTCAAATCCATGCGACACAACTGATTGAGCATCAAATACTTGCGATATAAATGATATAGCTTCAAATGCAGGCGACAGAAACGAGTTTGCTTCAAATCCATGCGAAACACATGATTTAGCTTCAAAGCCAAGCGAAACACATGATTATGCTTCAAATCAATGCGATGTAGAAGGTTTAGCTTCGAATCTGTGCGAAACAAATGATTTAGCTTCAAACACTCTCGATATTAGTGATATAGCTTCAAATGCAGAAGAAACAATCGAGTTAGTTTCAAATCCATTCGAAA
Source organism: Megalopta genalis (assembly GCF_051020955.1). Classification (NCBI taxonomy): domain Eukaryota; kingdom Metazoa; phylum Arthropoda; class Insecta; order Hymenoptera; family Halictidae; genus Megalopta; species Megalopta genalis. The sequence goes on along the minus strand of NW_027476898.1, from coordinate 75,146 downwards.
CAAATGATTTAGTTTAAAATACTTGCGATATAAGTGATATAGCTTCAAATGCAGACGAATCAAACGAGATAGCTTCAAATCCATGCGACACACATGATGTAACTGCAAATCAATGCGACTTAGAAGGTTTAGCTTCAAATCCCTGCAAAACAAAAGATTTAGCATCAGATACTTGCGATATAAGTGATATATCTTCAAATGCAGTCGAATCAAACGAGTTTGCTGCAAAAACCATGCGAAACACATGATTTAGATTCAAATCAATGCGAAGTAGAAGCCTTCGCTTCAAATCCTTGCGATATAAATGAAACAGCTTCAAATGCAGACAAAACAGACGAGTTAGCTTCACATCCGTGCGAAACACATGATTTAGCTTCATATCCAAGGGAAACATATGATTTAGCTACAAATCAATGCGATGTAGGAGGTTGAGCTTCGAATCCATGCGAAACAAATGGTTTAGCTTCAACTACTTGTGATATACATGATTTAGCTTCAACTGCATGCGAAACAAACGAGCTAGCTTCAAATCCATGCGAAACACATGATTTAGCTTCAAATGCATGCGAAACACATGATTTATCTTCAAATACATGCGAAACACATGGTTTAGCATCAAATACATGCGAAACAAATTGTTTAGCCGCAGATACTTATGATATACATGATTTAGCTTCAACTGCATGCGAAACAAACGAGTTAGCTTCAAATACTTGCGATATAAATGAAGTTGGTTCAAAAGCATGAAAAACAAACGAGTTTGCTTCAAATACATGCGAAACACATGATTTTGCTTCAAATGAATGCGACGTAGAAGGATTAGCTTCAAATCCAAGCGAATCAAATGGTTTAGCTTCAAATACTTGTGATATACATGATTTAGCTTCAACTGGATTCGAAACAAACGAGACAGCTTCAAATCCATGCGAAACACATGATTTAGATTATAATCACTGCGAAGTAGATGGCTTAGCTTTAAGTCCATGCGAAACACATGATTTAGCTTGAAATCAGTGCGAAGTAGAAGGCTTAGCTTCAAATGCATGCGAATCAAATGGTTCAGCTTCAAATCCATGCAAAACACGTGATTTAGATTCCAATCAATGCAAAGTAGAAGGCCTAGCTTCAAATCCATGCGAAACAAATGATTTAGCTTCAAATACTTGCGATATAAATGACACAGCTTCATATGCAGTCGAAACGAACGAGTTAGCTTCAACTCCATGCGATGCACATGATTTTGATGCAATTCAATGCGACGTAGCAGGTTTAGCTTCAAATCCATGCAAAACAAACGACATAGCATCAGATACTTGCGATATAACTGATATAGCTCCAAATGCAGTTGAATCAAACGAGTTAGCTGCAAAATCCAAGCGAAACACATGATTTAGCTTGATATCAATGCGAAGTAGAAGGCTTTGCTTCAAATGCATGCGAATCAAATGGTTCAGCTTCAAATCCATGCAAAACACGTGATTTAGATTCCAATCAATGCAAAGTAGAAGGCCTAGCTTCAAATCCATGCGAAACAAATGATTTAGCTTCAAATACTTGCGATATAAATGACACAGCTTCATATGCAGTCGTAACGAAAGAGTTAGCTTCAACTCCATGCGATGTACATGATTTTGATGCAAATCAATGCGACGTAGCAGGTTTAGCTTCAAATCCATGCAAAACAAACGACATAGCATCAGATACTTGCGATATAACTGATATAGCTCCAAATGCAGATGAATCAAACGAGTTAGCTGCAAAATCCAAGCGAAACACATGATTTAGCTTGATATCAATGCGAAGTAGAAGGCTTAGCTTCAAATCCATGCGGAACAAATGATTTAGCTTCAAATAATTGTGATATAAGTGATATAGATTCAACTGCAGGCGTAACAAACGAGTTAGCTTCAAATACGTGCGAAACATATGATTTAGCTTCAAATCACTGCGATCTAGATATCCTAGCTTCAAATCCATGCGAAACACATGATTTAGCTTCAAATCAATGCGGTGTAGAAGGTTTAGCTTCAAATCCGCCCGAAACAAATGATTTAGCTTCAAATACTTGCGATATAAGTGATATAGATTCAAATGCAGGCGAAACGAACGAGCTAGCTTCAAGTCCATGCGAAACACATGATTTAGCTGCAAATCAATGCGATGTAGGATGTTTAGCTTGAAATCCATGCGAATCAAATGATTTAGCATCAGATACTTGTTATTTAAGTGATATAGCTACAAATGCATGGAAAACAAACGAGTTAGCTTCAAATCCATGCGAAACACATGACTTAGCTGCAAATCAATGCGATGTAGAAGGTTTAGCTTCAAATCAATGCTATGTAGAAGGTTTGGCTTCAAATCCATGCGAAACAAATGATTTAGCTTCAAACACTTAGGATATAAGTGATATAGCTCCAAATGCAGAAAAATCAAACGAGTTAGTTTCAAAATCCATGCGATACACATGACTTAGCTTCAAATCAATGCGAAGTAGAAGGATTAGCTTCAAATCCATGCGAAACACATGATTTAGCTGCAAATCAATGCGATGTAGAATGTTTAGCTTCTAATCCATGCGAAACAAATGATTTAGCTTCATATACTTGCGATAAAAGGGATATAGCTTCAAATGCAGGCGAAACGAAAGAGTTAGCTTCAAGTCCATGCGAAACACATGTCTTAGATACTAATGAACGCGATCTAGAAGGTTTAGCTACAAATCCAGGCGAAACACATGATTTATCTTCAAATACATGCGAAACACATGGTTTAGCATCAAATACATGCGAAACAAATTGTTTAGCCGCAGATACTTATGATATACATGATTTAGCTTCAACTGCATGCGAAACAAACGAGTTAGCTTCAAATACTTGCGATATAAATGAAGTTGGTTCAAAAGCAGGAAAAACAAACGAGTTAGCTTCAAATCCATGCGAAATACATGATTTAGCTTCATATCAACGCGAAGTAGAAGGCAAAGGTTCAAATCCATGCGACACAACTGATTGAGCATCAAATACATGCGATATAAATGATATCGCTTCAAATGCAGGCGACACAATCGAGTTAGCTTCAAATCCATGCAAAACACATGATTTAGCTTCAAATCCAAGCGAAACACATGATATAGCTTCAAATCAATGCGATGTAAAAGGTTTAGCTTCAAATCCGTGCGAAGCAAATGATGTTGGCATCAAATACTTGCGATGTAAGTGATATAGCTTCAATGCAGGCCAAACAGACGAGTTAGCTTCAAATCCATGAGAAACACATGATTTAGCTTCAAATCAATGCGAAGTAGAGGGCTTAGCTTCAAATCCATGCGAAACGAATGATTTAGCGTCAAATACTTGCGAATATAATGGATACAGCTTCAAATGTATGCGAAACAAACGAGTTAGCTTCAAATACTTGCGATATAAATGAAGTAGGTTCAAAAGCTGGAAAAACGAACGAGTCAGATTCAAATCCATGCGAAACACATGATCTAGATTCATATCAATACGAAGTAGAAGGCTTAGCTTCAAATCCATGCGACACAACTGATTGAGCATCAAATACTTGCGATATAAATGATATAGCTTCAAATGCAGGCGACAGAAACGAGTTTGCTTCAAATCCATGCGAAACACATGATTTAGCTTCAAAGCCAAGCGAAACACATGATTATGCTTCAAATCAATGCGATGTAGAAGGTTTAGCTTCGAATCTGTGCGAAACAAATGATTTAGCTTCAAACACTCTCGATATTAGTGATATAGCTTCAAATGCAGAAGAAACAATCGAGTTAGTTTCAAATCCATTCGAAACAAATGATTTAGTTTAAAATACTTGCGATATAAGTGATATAGCTACAAATGCAGACGAATCAAACGAGTTAGCTTCAAATCCATGCGACACACATGATGTAGCTGCAAATCAATGCGACTTAGAAGGTTTAGCTTCAAATCCCTGCAAAACAAAAGATTTAGCATCAGATACTTGCGATATAAGTGATATATCTTCAAATGCAGTCGAATCAAACGAGTTTGCTGCAAAAACCATGCGAAACACATGATTTAGATTCAAATCAATGCGAAGTAGAAGCCTTCGCTTCAAATCCTTGCGATATAAATGAAACAGCTTCAAATGCAGACAAAACAGACGAGTTAGCTTCACATCCGTGAGAAACACATGATTTAGCTTCATATCCAAGGGAAACATATGATTTAGCTACAAATCAATGCGATGTAGGAGGTTGAGCTTCGAATCCATGCGAAACAAATGGTTTAGCTTCAACTACTTGTGATATACATGATTTAGCTTCAACTGCATGCGAAACAAACGAGCTAGCTTCAAATCCATGCGAAACACATGATTTAGCTTCAAATAATTGCGGAGTAGAAGGCTTGGCTTCAAATCCATGCGAAACAAATGGATTCGCGTCAAATACTTGCGATATAAATGAAATAGCTTCAACTGCATGCGAAACAAACGAGTTAGCTTCAAATTTATGCAAAACACATGATTAAGCTTCAAATGCATGCGAAACACATGATTTATCTTCAAATACATGCGAAACACATGGTTTAGCATCAAATACATGCGAAACAAATTGTTTAGCCGCAGATACTTATGATATACATGATTTAGCTACAACTGCATGCGAAACAAACGAGTTAGCTTCAAATCAATGCGATGTAGAAAGTTTAGCTTCAAATCCATGCGACACATATGATTTAGCTTCAAATACTTGCGATATAAGTGATATAGATTCAAAAGCTGGAGGAACAAACGAGGTAGCTTCAATTCCATGCGAAACAAATGATTTAGCTTCAAATCAATGCGAAGTAGAAGGCTTAGCTTCAAATCCATGCGAAACAAATGGTTTAGCTACAAATACTTGTAATATACATTATTTAGCTACGAACTGCATGCGAAACAAACGAGTTAGCTTCAAATCAATGTGAAACACACGATTTTGCTTCAAATCAATACGAAGTAGAAGACTTAGCTTCAAATCCATGCGAAACAAATATGGTTTGGCTTCAAATACTTGCGATATAAATGAAGTAACTTCAAATGCAGAGGATACAATCAAGTTAGCTTCAAAACCATGCGAAACACATGATCAAGCTTCAAATCCATGGGCAACAAATGATTTAGGTTCATTGTCATGGTAAACACATGATTTAGCTTCACATAAATGCGAAACAAATGGTTTAGCTTCAATTACTTGAAATATACATGATATAGCTTCAACTGCATGCGAAACAAACGAGTTACCTTCTAATCCACGCGAAACACATGATTTAGCTGGAAATCAATGCGATGTAGAAGGTTTAGCTTCAAAACCATGCGAAACAAATGATTGAGCTTCAAACACTTGGGATATAGGTGGTATAGCTCCAACTGCATGCGAAACAAACGAGTTACCTTCAAGTCCATGCGAAACACATGATTTAGCTGGAAATCAATGCGATGTAGAAGGTTTAGCTTCAAAACCATGCGAAACAAATGATTGAGCTTCAAACACTTGGGATATAGGTGGTATAGCTCCAACTGCATGCGAAACAAACGAGTTACCTTCAAATCCACGCGAAACACATGAGTTAGCTTCAAATCAATGCGATGTAGAAGGTTTAGCTTCAAATCCATGCGAAACAAATGATTGAGCTTCAAACACTTGGGACAAAGGTGATATAGCTTCAACTGCATGCGAAACAAACGAGTTACCTTCAAATCCACGCGAAACACATGAATTGGTTCAAATGAATGCGATGTAGAAGGTTTAGCTTCAAATCCAAGCGAAACACATGATTTAGCTTCAAATAGTTGCGATATAAGTGATATAGTTTCAAATGCAGGAGAAACGAACGAGTTCGCTTCAAATCCATGCGAAACACATGATTCAGCTGCAAATCAATGCGATGTAGAAGGCTTAGCTTCAAATCCATGCAAAACACGTGATTTAGGATCCAATCAATGCGAAGTAGAAGGCTTAGCTTCAAATCCATGCAAAACTCGTGATTTAGCTTCAAATCAATGCGAAGTAGCAGGTTTAGCTTCAAATCCATGCGAAACAAATGATTGAGCTTCCTACACTTGGGATATAGGTGATATAGCTTCAGCTGCATGCGAAACAAATGAGTTACATTCAAATCCAAGCGAAACACATAATTTAGCTTCAAATCAATGCGATGTAGAAGGTTTAGCTTCAAATCCAAGCGAAACACATGATGTAGCTTCCAATACTTGCGATATAAGTGATATAGTTTCAAATGCAGGAGAAACGAACGAGTTAGCTTCAAATCCATGCGAAACACATGATTCAGCTGCAAATCAATGCGATGTAGAAGGCTTAGCTTCAAATCCATGCAAAACACGTGATTTAGGATCCAATCAATGCGAAGTAGAAGGCTTAGCTTCAAATCCATGGGATGTAGAAGGTTTAGCTTCAAATCCATGCGTAAAACATTATTTAGCTGCAAATCAGTGCGAAGTAGAAGGCCCAGGTTCAAATCGATGCGATTCAAATGGTTCATCTTCAAATACTTGTGAAAGACATGATTTCGCTTCAACTGCATGCGAAACAAACCAGTTAGCTTCAAGTCAATGCGATGTAGAAAGTTTAGCTTCAAATCCATGCGACACATATGATTTAGCTTCAAATACTTGCGATATAAGTGATATAGATTCAAAAGCTGGAGGAACAAACGAGGTAGCTTCAATTCCATGCGAAACAAATGATTTAGCTTCAAATCAATGCGAAGTAGAAGGCTTAGCTTCAAATCCATGCGAAACAAATGGTTTAGCTACAAATACTTGTAATATACATTATTTAGCTACGAACTGCATGCGAAACAAACGAGTTAGCTTCAAATCAATGTGAAACACACGATTTAGCTTCAAATCAATACGAAGTAGAAGACTTAGCTTCAAATCCATGCGAAACAAATATGGTTTGGCTTCAAATACTTGCGATATAAATGAAGTAACTTCAAATGCAGAGGATACAATCAAGTTAGCTTCAAAACCATGCAAAACACATGATCAAGCTTCAAATCCATGGGCAACAAATGATTTAGGTTCATTGTCATGGTAAACACATGATTTAGCTTCACATAAATGCGAAACAAATGGTTTAGCTTCAAATACTTGAAATATACATGATATAGCTTCAACTGCATGCGAAACAAACGAGTTACCTTCTAATCCACGCGAAACACATGATTTAGCTTCAAATCAATGCGAAGTAGAAGGCTTAGCTTCAAATCCATGCGAAACAAATGGTTTAGCTACAAATACTTGTAATATACATTATTTAGCTACGAACTGCATGCGAAACAAACGAGTTAGCTTCAAGTCCATGCGAAACACATGATTCAGCTGCAAATCAATGCGATGTAGAAGGCTTAGCTTCAAATCCATGCAAAACACGTGATTTAGGATCCAGTCAATGCGAAGTAGAAGGCTTAGCTTCAAATCCATGGGATGTAGAAGGTTTAGCTTCAAATCCATGCGTAAAACATTATTTAGCTGCAAATCAGTGCGAAGTAGAAGGCTCAGGTTCAAATCGATGCGATTCAAATGGTTCATCTTCAAATACTTGTGAAAGACATGATTTCGCTTCAACTGCATGCGAAACAAACGAGTTAGCTTCAAATCAATGCGATGTAGAAAGTTTAGCTTCAAATCCATGCGACACATATGATTTAGCTTCAAATACTTGCGATATAAGTGATATAGATTCAAAAGCTGGAGGAACAAACGAGGTAGCTTCAATTCCATGCGAAACAAATGATTTAGCTTCAAATCAATGCGAAGTAGAAGGCTTAGCTTCAAATCCATGCGAAACAAATGGTTTAGCTACAAATACTTGTAATATACATTATTTAGCTACGAACTGCATGCGAAACAAACGAGTTAGCTTCAAATCAATGGGAAACACACGATTTAGCTTCAAATCAATACGAAGTAGAAGACTTAGCTTCAAATCCATGCGAAACAAATATGGTTTGGCTTCAAATACTTGCGATATAAATGAAGTAACTTCAAATGCAGAGGATACAATCAAGTTAGCTTCAAAACCATGCAAAACACATGATCAAGCTTCAAATCCATGGGCAACAAATGATTTAGGTTCATTGTCATGGTAAACACATGATTTAGCTTCACATAAATGCGAAACAAATGGTTTAGCTTCAAATACTTGAAATATACATGATATAGCTTCAACTGCATGCGCAACGAACGAGTTAGCTTCAAATCCATGCGAAACACATGATTTAGCAGCAAATGAATGCGATGGAGAAGGCTCAGCTACAAATTCAAGCGAAACACATGATTTAGCTTCAAATACTTGCGATATAAGTGATATAGTTTCAAATGCAGGAGAAACGAACGAGTTAGCTTCAAATCCATGCGAAACACATGATTCAGCTGCAAATCAATGCGATGTAGAAGGCTTAGCTTCAAATCCATGCAAAACACGTGATTTAGGATCCAATCAATGCGAAGTAGAAGGCTTAGCTTCAAATCCATGGGATGTAGAAGGTTTAGCTTCAAATCCATGCGTAAAACATTATTTAGCTGCAAATCAGTGCGAAGTAGAAGGCTCAGGTTCAAATCGATGCGATTCAAATGGTTCATCTTCAAATACTTGTGAAAGACATGATTTCGCTTCAACTGCATGCGAAACAAACGAGTTAGCTTCAAATCAATGCGATGTAGAAAGTTTAGCTTCAAATCCATGCGACACATATGATTTAGCTTCAAATACTTGCGATATAAGTGATATAGATTCAAAAGCTGGAGGAACAAACGAGGTAGCTTCAATTCCATGCGAAACAAATGATTTAGCTTCAAATCAATGCGAAGTAGAAGGCTTAGCTTCAAATCCATGCGAAACAAATGGTTTAGCTACAAATACTTGTAATATACATTATTTAGCTACGAACTGCATGCGAAACAAACGAGTTAGCTTCAAGTCCATGCGAAACACATGATTTAGCTGGAAATCAATGCGATGTAGAAGGTTTAGCTTCAAAACCATGCGAAACAAATGATTGAGCTTCAAACACTTGGGATATAGGTGGTATAGCTCCAACTGCATGCGAAACAAACGAGTTACCTTCAAATCCACGCGAAACACATGAGTTAGCTTCAAATCAATGCGATGTAGAAGGTTTAGCTTCAAATCCATGCGAAACAAATGATTGAGCTTCAAACACTTGGGACAAAGGTGATATAGCTTCAACTGCATGCGAAACAAACGAGTTACCTTCAAATCCACGCGAAACACATGAATTGGTTCAAATGAATGCGATGTAGAAGGTTTAGCTTCAAATCCAAGCGAAACACATGATTTAGCTTCAAATAGTTGCGATATAAGTGATATAGTTTCAAATGCAGGAGAAACGAACGAGTTAGCTTCAAATCCATGCGAAACACATGATTCAGCTGCAAATCAATGCGATGATGAAGGCTTAGCTTCAAATCCATGCAAAACACGTGATTTAGGATCCAATCAATGCGAAGTAGAAGGCTTAGCTTCAAATCCATGCAAAACTCGTGATTTAGCTTCAAATCAATGCGAAGTAGCAGGTTTAGCTTCAAATCCATGCGAAACAAATGATTGAGCTTCCTACACTTGGGATATAGGTGATATAGCTTCAGCTGCATGCGAAACAAATGAGTTACATTCAAATCCAAGCGAAACACATAATTTAGCTTCAAATCAATGCGATGTAGAAGGTTTAGCTTCAAATCCAAGCGAAACACATGATTTAGCTTCCAATACTTGCGATATAAGTGATATAGTTTCAAATGCAGGAGAAACGAACGAGTTAGCTTCAAATCCATGCGAAACACATGATTCAGCTGCAAATCAATGCGATGTAGAAGGCTTAGCTTCAAATCCATGCAAAACACGTGATTTAGGATCCAATCAATGCGAAGTAGAAGGCTTAGCTTCAAATCCATGGGATGTAGAAGGTTTAGCTTCAAATCCATGCGTAAAACATTATTTAGCTGCAAATCAGTGCGAAGTAGAAGGCCCAGGTTCAAATCGATGCGATTCAAATGGTTCATCTTCAAATACTTGTGAAAGACATGATTTCGCTTCAACTGCATGCGAAACAAACGAGTTAGCTTCAAGTCAATGCGATGTAGAAAGTTTAGCTTCAAATCCATGCGACACATATGATTTAGCTTCAAATACTTGCGATATAAGTGATATAGATTCAAAAGCTGGAGGAACAAACGAGGTAGCTTCAATTCCATGCGAAACAAATGATTTAGCTTCAAATCAATGCGAAGTAGAAGGCTTAGCTTCAAATCCATGCGAAACAAATGGTTTAGCTACAAATACTTGTAATATACATTATTTAGCTACGAACTGCATGCGAAACAAACGAGTTAGCTTCAAATCAATGTGAAACACACGATTTAGCTTCAAATCAATACGAAGTAGAAGACTTAGCTTCAAATCCATGCGAAACAAATATGGTTTGGCTTCAAATACTTGCGATATAAATGAAGTAATTTCAAATGCAGAGGATACAATCAAGTTAGCTTCAAAACCATGCAAAACACATGATCAAGCTTCAAATCCATGGGCAACAAATGATTTAGGTTCATTGTCATGGTAAACACATGATTTAGCTTCACATAAATGCGAAACAAATGGTTTAGCTTCAAATACTTGAAATATACATGATATAGCTTCAACTGCATGCGAAACAAACGAGTTACCTTCTAATCCACGCGAAACACATGATTTAGCTTCAAATCAATGCGAAGTAGAAGGCTTAGCTTCAAATCCATGCGAAACAAATGGTTTAGCTACAAATACTTGTAATATACATTATTTAGCTACGAACTGCATGCGAAACAAACGAGTTAGCTTCAAGTCCATGCGAAACACATGATTCAGCTGCAAATCAATGCGATGTAGAAGGCTTAGCTTCAAATCCATGCAAAACACGTGATTTAGGATCCAGTCAATGCGAAGTAGAAGGCTTAGCTTCAAATCCATGGGATGTAGAAGGTTTAGCTTCAAATCCATGCGTAAAACATTATTTAGCTGCAAATCAGTGCGAAGTAGAAGGCTCAGGTTCAAATCGATGCGATTCAAATGGTTCATCTTCGAATACTTGTGAAAGACATGATTTCGCTTCAACTGCATGCGAAACAAACGAGTTAGCTTCAAATCAATGCGATGTAGAAAGTTTAGCTTCAAATCCATGCGACACATATGATTTAGCTTCAAATACTTGCGATATAAGTGATATAGATTCAAAAGCTGGAGGAACAAACGAGGTAGCTTCAATTCCATGCGAAACAAATGATTTAGCTTCAAATCAATGCGAAGTAGAAGGCTTAGCTTCAAATCCATGCGAAACAAATGGTTTAGCTACAAATACTTGTAATATACATTATTTAGCTACGAACTGCATGCGAAACAAACGAGTTAGCTTCAAATCAATGGGAAACACACGATTTAGCTTCAAATCAATACGAAGTAGAAGACTTAGCTTCAAATCCATGCGAAACAAATATGGTTTGGCTTCAAATACTTGCGATATAAATGAAGTAACTTCAAATGCAGAGGATACAATCAAGTTAGCTTCAAAACCATGCAAAACACATGATCAAGCTTCAAATCCATGGGCAACAAATGATTTAGGTTCATTGTCATGGTAAACACATGATTTAGCTTCACATAAATGCGAAACAAATGGTTTAGCTTCAAATACTTGAAATATACATGATATAGCTTCAACTGCATGCGCAACGAACGAGTTAGCTTCAAATCCATGCGAAACACATGATTTAGCAGCAAATGAATGCGATGGAGAAGGCTCAGCTACAAATTCAAGCGAAACACATGATTTAGCTTCAAATACTTGCGATATAAGTGATATAGTTTCAAATGCAGGAGAAACGAACGAGTTAGCTTCAAATCCATGCGAAACACATGATTCAGCTGCAAATCAATGCGATGTAGAAGGCTTAGCTTCAAATCCATGCAAAACACGTGATTTAGGATCCAATCAATGCGAAGTAGAAGGCTTAGCTTCAAATCCATGGGATGTAGAAGGTTTAGCTTCAAATCCATGCGTAAAACATTATTTAGCTGCAAATCAGTGCGAAGTAGAAGGCTCAGGTTCAAATCGATGCGATTCAAATGGTTCATCTTCAAATACTTGTGAAAGACATGATTTCGCTTCAACTGCATGCGAAACAAACGAGTTAGCTTCAAATCAATGCGATGTAGAAAGTTTAGCTTCAAATCCATGCGACACATATGATTTAGCTTCAAATACTTGCGATATAAGTGATATAGATTCAAAAGCTGGAGGAACAAACGAGGTAGCTTCAATTCCATGCGAAACAAATGATTTAGCTTCAAATCAATGCGAAGTAGAAGGCTTAGCTTCAAATCCATGCGAAACAAATGGTTTAGCTACAAATACTTGTAATATACATTATTTAGCTACGAACTGCATGCGAAACAAACGAGTTAGCTTCAAATCAATGTGAAACACACGATTTAGCTTCAAATCAATACGAAGTAGAAGACTTAGCTTCAAATCCATGCGAAACAAATATGGTTTGGCTTCAAATACTTGCGATATAAATGAAGTAACTTCAAATGCAGAGGATACAATCAAGTTAGCTTCAAAACCATGCAAAACACATGATCAAGCTTCAAATCCATGGGCAACAAATGATTTAGGTTCATTGTCATGGTAAACACATGATTTAGCTTCACATAAATGCGAAACAAATGGTTTAGCTTCAAATACTTGAAATATACATGATATAGCTTCAACTGCATGCGAAACAAACGAGTTACCTTCTAATCCACGCGAAACACATGATTTAGCTTCAAATCAATGCGAAGTAGAAGGCTTAGCTTCAAATCCATGCGAAACAAATGGTTTAGCTACAAATACTTGTAATATACATTATTTAGCTACGAACTGCATGCGAAACAAACGAGTTAGCTTCAAGTCCATGCGAAACACATGATTCAGCTGCAAATCAATGCGATGTAGAAGGCTTAGCTTCAAATCCATGCAAAACACGTGATTTAGGATCCAGTCAATGCGAAGTAGAAGGCTTAGCTTCAAATCCATGGGATGTAGAAGGTTTAGCTTCAAATCCATGCGTAAAACATTATTTAGCTGCAAATCAGTGCGAAGTAGAAGGCTCAGGTTCAAATCGATGCGATTCAAATGGTTCATCTTCGAATACTTGTGAAAGACATGATTTCGCTTCAACTGCATGCGAAACAAACGAGTTAGCTTCAAATCAATGCGATGTAGAAAGTTTAGCTTCAAATCCATGCGACACATATGATTTAGCTTCAAATACTTGCGATATAAGTGATATAGATTCAAAAGCTGGAGGAACAAACGAGGTAGCTTCAATTCCATGCGAAACAAATGATTTAGCTTCAAATCAATGCGAAGTAGAAGGCTTAGCTTCAAATCCATGCGAAACAAATGGTTTAGCTACAAATACTTGTAATATACATTATTTAGCTACGAACTGCATGCGAAACAAACGAGTTAGCTTCAAATCAATGGGAAACACACGATTTAGCTTCAAATCAATACGAAGTAGAAGACTTAGCTTCAAATCCATGCGAAACAAATATGGTTTGGCTTCAAATACTTGCGATATAAATGAAGTAACTTCAAATGCAGAGGATACAATCAAGTTAGCTTCAAAACCATGCAAAACACATGATCAAGCTTCAAATCCATGGGCAACAAATGATTTAGGTTCATTGTCATGGTAAACACATGATTTAGCTTCACATAAATGCGAAACAAATGGTTTAGCTTCAAATACTTGAAATATACATGATATAGCTTCAACTGCATGCGCAACGAACGAGTTAGCTTCAAATCCATGCGAAACACATGATTTAGCAGCAAATGAATGCGATGGAGAAGGCTCAGCTACAAATTCAAGCGAAACACATGATTTAGCTTCAAATACTTGCGATATAAGTGATATAGTTTCAAATGCAGGAGAAACGAACGAGTTAGCTTCAAATCCATGCGAAACACATGATTCAGCTGCAAATCAATGCGATGTAGAAGGCTTAGCTTCAAATCCATGCAAAACACGTGATTTAGGATCCAATCAATGCGAAGTAGAAGGCTTAGCTTCAAATCCATGGGATGTAGAAGGTTTAGCTTCAAATCCATGCGTAAAACATTATTTAGCTGCAAATCAGTGCGAAGTAGAAGGCTCAGGTTCAAATCGATGCGATTCAAATGGTTCATCTTCAAATACTTGTGAAAGACATGATTTCGCTTCAACTGCATGCGAAACAAACGAGTTAGCTTCAAATCAATGCGATGTAGAAAGTTTAGCTTCAAATCCATGCGACACATATGATTTAGCTTCAAATACTTGCGATATAAGTGATATAGATTCAAAAGCTGGAGGAACAAACGAGGTAGCTTCAATTCCATGCGAAACAAATGATTTAGCTTCAAATCAATGCGAAGTAGAAGGCTTAGCTTCAAATCCATGCGAAACAAATGGTTTAGCTACAAATACTTGTAATATACATTATTTAGCTACGAACTGCATGCGAAACAAACGAGTTAGCTTCAAATCAATGTGAAACACACGATTTAGCTTCAAATCAATACGAAGTAGAAGACTTAGCTTCAAATCCATGCGAAACAAATATGGTTTGGCTTCAAATACTTGCGATATAAATGAAGTAACTTCAAATGCAGAGGATACAAACAAGTTAGCTTCAAAACCATGCAAAACACATGTTCAAGCTTCAAATCCATGGGCAACAAATGATTTAGGTTCATTGTCATGGTAAACACATGATTTAGCTTCACATAAATGCGAAACAAATGGTTTAGCTTCAAATACTTGAAATATACATGATATAGCTTCAACTGCATGCGAAACAAACGAGTTACCTTCTAATCCACGCGAAACACATGATTTAGCTTCAAATCAATGCGAAGTAGATAGCTTAGATTCAAATCCATGCGAATCAAATGCTTTAGCTTCAAATATTTGTGATATAAGTGATATAGCTTCAAATGTAGACGAATCAAATGACTTAGCTTCAGAATCCATGCCATACACATGATTTAGCTTCAAATCAATGCGAAGTAGAAGGCTTAGCTTCAAATCCATGCGAAACAAATGGTTTAGCTACAAATACTTGTAATATACATTATTTAGCTACGAACTGCATGCGAAACAAACGAGTTAGCTTCAAGTCCATGCGAAACACATGATTTAGCTGGAAATCAATGCGATGTAGAAGGTTTAGCTTCAAAACCATGCGAAACAAATGATTGAGCTTCAAACACTTGGGATATAGGTGGTATAGCTCCAACTGCATGCGAAACAAACGAGTTACCTTCAAATCCACGCGAAACACATGAGTTAGCTTCAAATCAATGCGATGTAGAAGGTTTAGCTTCAAATCCATGCGAAACAAATGATTGAGTTTCAAACACTTGGGACAAAGGTGATATAGCTTCAACTGCATGCGAAACAAACGAGTTACCTTCAAATCCACGCGAAACACATGAATTGGTTCAAATGAATGCGATGTAGAAGGTTTAGCTTCAAATCCAAGCGAAACACATGATTTAGCTTCAAATAGTTGCGATATAAGTGATATAGTTTCAAATGCAGGAGAAACGAACGAGTTAGCTTCAAATCCATGCGAAACACATGATTCAGCTGCAAATCAATGCGATGTAGAAGGCTTAGCTTCAAATCCATGCAAAACACGTGATTTAGGATCCAATCAATGCGAAGTAGAAGGCTTAGCTTCAAATCCATGCAAAACTCGTGATTTAGCTTCAAATCAATGCGAAGTAGCAGGTTTAGCTTCAAATCCATGCGAAACAAATGATTGAGCTTCCTACACTTGGGATATAGGTGATATAGCTTCAGCTGCATGCGAAACAAATGAGTTACATTCAAATCCAAGCGAAACACATAATTTAGCTTCAAATCAATGCGATGTAGAAGGTTTAGCTTCAAATCCAAGCGAAACACATGATTTAGCTTCCAATACTTGCGATATAAGTGATATAGTTTCAAATGCAGGAGAAACGAACGAGTTAGCTTCAAATCCATGCGAAACACATGATTCAGCTGCAAATCAATGCGATGTAGAAGGCTTAGCTTCAAATCCATGCAAAACACGTGATTTAGGATCCAATCAATGCGAAGTAGAAGGCTTAGCTTCAAATCCATGGGATGTAGAAGGTTTAGCTTCAAATCCATGCGTAAAACATTATTTAGCTGCAAATCAGTGCGAAGTAGAAGGCTCAGGTTCAAATCGATGCGATTCAAATGGTTCATCTTCAAATACTTGTGAAAGACATGATTTCGCTTCAACTGCATGCGAAACAAACGAGGTAGCTTCAATTCCATGCGAAACAAATGATTTAGCTTCAAATCAATGCGAAGTAGAAGGCTTAGCTTCAAATCCATGCGAAACAAATGGTTTAGCTACAAATACTTGTAATATACATTATTTAGCTACGAACTGCATGCGAAACAAACGAGTTAGCTTCAAATCAATGTGAAACACACGATTTAGCTTCAAATCAATACGAAGTAGAAGACTTAGCTTCAAATCCATGCGAAACAAATATGGTTTGGCTTCAAATACTTGCGATATAAATGAAGTAACTTCAAATGCAGAGGATAGAATCAAGTTAGCTTCAAAACCATGCAAAACACATGATCAAGCTTCAAATCCATGGGCAACAAATGATTTAGGTTCATTGTCATGGTAAACACATGATTTAGCTTCACATAAATGCGAAACAAATGGTTTAGCTTCAAATACTTGAAATATACATGATATAGCTTCAACTGCATGCGAAACAAACGAGTTACCTTCTAATCCACGCGAAACACATGATTTAGCTTCAAATAAATGCGATGTAGGAGGTTTAGCTTCAAATCCATGCGATGTAGAAGGTTTAGCTTCAAATCGATGCGAAACAAATGACTTAGCTGCAAATCAATGCGATGTAGAAGGCTTAGCTTCAAATCCATGCAAAACACGTGATTTATGATCCAATCAATGCGAAGTAGAGGGCTTAGCTTCAAATCCATGCGATACAAATGGTTTAGCTACAAATACTTGTGATATACATTATTCAGCTACAACTGCATGCGAAACAAACGAGATACCTTCAAATCCACGCGAAACACATGATTTAGCTTCAAATCAATGCGATGTAGAAGGCTTAGCTTCAAATCCATGCAAAACACGTGATTTAGGATCCAAACAATGCGATGTAGAAGGTTTAGCTTCAAATCCATGCGAAACAAATGATTGAGCTTCAAACACTTGGGACAAAGGTGATATAGCTTCAACTGCATGCGAAACAAACGAGTTACCTTCAAATCCACGCGAAACACATGAATTGGTTCAAATGAATGCGATGTAGAAGGTTTAGCTTCAAATCCAAGCGAAACACATGATTTAGCTTCAAATAGTTGCGATATAAGTGATATAGTTTCAAATGCAGGAGAAACGAACGAGTTAGCTTCAAATCCATGCGAAACACATGATTCAGCTGCAAATCAATGCGATGTAGAAGGCTTAGCTTCAAATCCATGCAAAACACGTGATTTAGGATCCAATCAATGCGAAGTAGAAGGCTTAGCTTCAAATCCATGCAAAACTCGTGATTTAGCTTCAAATCAATGCGAAGTAGCAGGTTTAGCTTCAAATCCATGCGAAACAAATGATTGAGCTTCCTACACTTGGGATATAGGTGATATAGCTTCAGCTGCATGCGAAACAAATGAGTTACATTCAAATTCAAGCGAAACACATAATTTAGCTTCAAATCAATGCGATGTAGAAGGTTTAGCTTCAAATCCAAGCGAAACACATGATTTAGCTTCCAATATTTGCGATATAAGTGATATAGTTTCAAATGCAGGAGAAACGAACGAGTTAGCTTCAAATCCATGCGAAACACATGATTCAGCTGCAAATCAATGCGATGTAGAAGGCTTAGCTTCAAATCCATGCAAAACACGTGATTTAGGATCCAATCAATGCGAAGTAGAAGGCTTAGCTTCAAATCCATGGGATGTAGAAGGTTTAGCTTCAAATCCATGCGACACATATGATTTAGCTTCAAACATTTGGGATATAGGTGATATAGCTCCAACTGCATACGAAACAAACGAGTTACCTTCAAATCCACGCGAAATACATGAGTCAGCTTCAAATCCATGCGACACATATGATTTAGCTTCAAATACTTGCGATATAAGTGATATAGCTTCAAAAGCAGGAGGAACAAACGAGGTTGCTTCAGTTCTATGCGAAACACATGATTTAGCTTCAAATCAATGCGAAGTAGAAGGCTTAGCTTCAAATCCGTGCGAAACAAATGATTTAGCTACAAATACTTGCGATATACATTATTAAGCTACAACTGCATGCGAAACAAACGAGTTAGCTTCAAATCCATGCGAAACACATGATTTAGGTTCAAATCAATGCGATGTAGAAGGTTTAGCTTCAAATCCATGCAAAACACGTGATTTAGCTTCCTATTAATGCGAAGTAGAAGGCTTAGCTTCAGTTCTATGCGAAACAAATGATTTAGCTTCAAATCAATGCGAAGTACAAGGCTTAGCTTCAAATCCATGCGAAACAAATGATTTAGCTACAAATACTTGTGATATACATTATTTAGATACAACTGCATGCGAAACAAACGAGTTAGCTTCAAATGCACGCGAAACACATGAATTGGTTCAAATGAATGCGATGTAGAAGGTTTAGCTTCAAATCCAAGCGAAACACATGATTTAGCTTCAAATACTTGCGATATAAGTGATATAGATTCAAATACAGGCGAAACGAACGAGTTAGCTTCAAATCCATGCGAAACACATGATTCATTTGCAAATCGATGCGATGTAGAAGGTTCAGCTTCAAGTCCATGCAAAACACGTGATTTAGCTTCCAATTAATGCGAAGTAGAAGGCTTAGCTTCAAATCCATGCGAAACAAATGGTTTAGCTTCAAATACTTGTGATATACGTTATTTAGATTTAACTGTATGCGCAACGAACGAGTTAGCTTCAAATCCATGCGAAACACATGATTTAGCTGCAAATCAATGCGATGTAGAAGGTTTAGATCCAAATCCATGCGAAACAAATGATTTAGCTTCAAACACTTGGGGTATAAGTGATAAGGCTTCAAATGCAGACTAATCAAACGAGTTAGCTTGAAAATCCACGCGATACACATGATTTAGCTTCAAATACTTGCGATATAAGTGATGTAGATTCAACTGCAGGCGAAACGAACGAGTTAGCTTCAAATCCATGCGAAACACATGATTTAGCTTCAAATCAAAGCGATGTAGAAGGTTTAGCTTCAAATCCATGCGATACACAAAATTTAGCTTCAAATCAATTCGATGTAGTAGGTTCAGCTTCAAATCCATGCGACACATATGACTTAGCTTCAAATACTTGCGATATAAGTGATATAGCTTCAAAAGCAGGAGGAACAAACGAGGTAGCTTCAGTTCTATGCGAAACAAATGACTTAGCTTCAAATCAATGCGAAGTAGAAGGCTTAGCTTCAAATCCATGCGAAACAAATGGATAAGCTACAAATGCTTGTGATATAAATTATTAAGCTACAACTGCATGCGAGACAAACGAGTTAGCTTCCAAACCATGCGAAACACATGATTTAGCTTAAAATCAATGCGATGTAGAAGGTTTAGCTTCAAATCCATGTGAAACAAATGATTGAGCTTCACACACTTGGGATATAGGTGCTATAGCTTCAACTGCATGCGAAACAAACGAGTTACCTTCAAATCCACGCGAAACACATGAATTGGTTCAAATGAATGCGATGTAGAAGGTTTAGCTTCAAATCGAAGCGAACCACATGATTTAGCTTCAAATACTTGCGATATAAGTGATATAGATTCAAATACAGGCGAAACGAACGAGTTAGCTTCAAATCCATGCGATACACAAGATTCATTTGCAAATCAATTCGATGTAGAAGGTTCAGCTTCAAATCCATGCGACACATATGATTTAGCTTCAAACACTTGGGATATAGGTGGTATAGCTCCAACTGCATGCGAAACAAACGAGTTACCTTCAAATCCACGCGAAATACATGAGTCAGCTTCAAATCCATGCGACACATATGATTTAGCTTCAAATACTTGCGATATAAGTGATATAGCTTCAAAAGCAGGAGGAACAAACGAGGTTGCTTCAGTTCTATGCGAAACAAATGATTTAGCTTCAAATCAATACGAAGTAGAAGGCTTAGCTTCAAATCCATGCGAAACAAATGATTTAGCTACAAATACTTGTGATATACATTATTTAGCTACAACTGCATGCGAAACAAACGAGTTAGCGTCAAATCCATGCAAAACACGTGAGTAAGCTAAAAATGCATGCGAAAAACATGATTTAGGTTCAAATTCATGGGAAACACGTGGTTTAGCTTCAAATACATGCGAAGTAGAAGGCTCTGCTTCAAATCCATGCGAATCAAATGGTTTAGCTCCAAATACTTCGGATATACATTATTTAGCTTCAACTGCAGGCGAAACAAACGAGGTAGCTTCAAATCCAAGCGACACAACTTATTTAACTTCAAATACTTGCCATATAAGTGATATAGCTTCAAATGCAGGCGAAACAAAAGAGTTAGCTTCAAATCCATGCGAAACACATGATTCGTCTTCAAATCCAAGCGAAACACATGATTTAGCTTCAAATCCATGGGATGTAGAAGGTTTAGCTTCAAATCTGTGCGAAACAAATGATTTAGCTTCTAATCAATGCGAAGTAGAAGGCTTAGCTTCAAATCCATGCGGAACAAAGGGATTAGTTTGAGATACTTACGATATACATAATTTTGCTTCAACTGCATGCGAAATCAACGAGTTAGCTTCAAATCCATGCGAAACACATGATTTAGCTTCAAATCAATGCGATGTAGAAGGTATAGCTTCAAATCCAATCGAAACACATGATTTAGCTTCAAATACTTGCGATATAAGTGATATAGCTTCAAATGCAGGCGAAACAAAAGAGTTAGCCTCAAATCCATGCGGAACACATGATTTAACTTCAAATCAATTGCGAAGTAGAAGGCTTATCTTCAAATCCGTGCGATACAAATCGTTTAGCTTCAAATACTTGTGATATACATGATTTAGCTTCAACTGCATTCGAAACAAACGAGTTAGCTTCAAATCCGTGCGAAACACATGATTTAGGTTCAAATCAATGCGATGTAGAAGGTTTAGCTTCAAATCCATGCAAAACACGTGATTTAGCTTCCTATTAATGCGAAGTAGAAGACATAGCTTCAAATCTATGCGAAACAAATGGTTTAGCTTCAAATACTTGTGATATACGTTATTTAGATTTAACTGCATGCGCAACGAACGAGTTAGCTTCAAATCCATGCGAAACACATGATTTAGCTGCAAATCAATGCGATGTAGAAGGTTTGGCTTCAAATCCATGCGATCTAGAAGGTTTAGCTTCAAATCCATGCGAAACAAATGATTTAGCTTCAAATCAATGCGAAGTAGAAGGCTTAGCTTCAAATCCATGCGAAACAAATGGATAAGATACAAATGCTACTGATATACATTATTTAGCTACAACTGCATGCGAAACAAACGAGTTAGCTTCAAATCCATGCGAAACACATGATTTAGCTTCAAATCAATGCGAAGTAGAAGGCTTAGCTTCAAATCCATGCGGAACAAAGGGATTAGTTTGAGATACTTACGATATACATAATTTTGCTTCAACTGCATGCGAAATCAACGAGTTAGCTTCAAATCCATGCGAAACACATGATTTAGCTTCAAATCAATGCGATGTAGAAGGTATAGCTTCAAATCCAATCGAAACACATGATTTAGCTTCAAATACTTGCGATATAAGTGATATAGCTTCAAATGCAGGCGAAACAAAAGAGTTAGCCTCAAATCCATGCGGAACACATGATTTAACTTCAAATCAATGCGAAGTAGAAGGCTTATCTTCAAATCCGTGCGATACAAATCGTTTAGCTTCAAATACTTGTGATATACATGATTTAGCTTCAACTGCATTCGAAACAAACGAGTTAGCTTCAAATCCGTGCGAAACACATGATTTAGGTTCAAATCAATGCGATGTAGAAGGTTTAGCTTCAAATCCATGCAAAACACGTGATTTAGCTTCCTATTAATGCGAAGTAGAAGACATAGCTTCAAATCTATGCGAAACAAATGGTTTAGCTTCAAATACTTGTGATATACGTTATTTAGATTTAACTGCATGCGCAACGAACGAATTAGCTTCAAATCCATGCGAAACACACGATTTAGCTGCAAATCAATGCGATGTAGAAGGTTTAGCTTCAAATCCATGCGATCTAGAAGGTTTAGCTTCAAATCCATGCGAAACAAATGATTTAGCTTCAAATCAATGCGAAGTAGAAGGCTTAGCTTCAAATCCATGCGAAACAAATGGATAAGATACAAATGCTACTGATATACATTATTTAGCTACAACTGCATGCGAAACAAACGAGTTAGCTTCAAATCCATGCGAAACACATGATTTAGCTTCAAATCAATGCGATGTAGAAGGTTTAGCTTCAAATCCATGCGATTTACACGATTTAGCTTCAAATCAATGCGATGTAGAAGGTTCAGCTTCAAATCCATGCGAAACACATGATTTAGCTTCAAACACTTGGGATATGGGTGGTGTAGCTTCAACTGCATGCGATACACAAGATTTTGCTTCAAATCAATGCGATGTAGAAGTTTCAGCTTCAAATGCATGCGACACATATGATTTAGCTTCAAATACTTGCGATATAAGTAATATAGCATCAAAAGCTGGAGGAACAAACGAGTTAGCTTCAAATCCATGCGAAACACATAATTTAGCTTCTAATCAATGCGATGTAGAAGGTTTTGCTTCAAATCTGTGCGAAACACATGATTTAGCTTCAAATACTTGCGATATAAGTGATATTGATTCTGAGGGCTCAGAAAAACTGGACTGAAGAATATCGACTGTCCTCTTGACCGACTCGGGTCTCTTATTTATATTACGTCCCCCAAAAAGGCCACGCCTGTTTTGGGGGACTCGCTGTCTTCTTTTACCCCCGTTTAGTTTAGCGGGGGAGACAGCCATCGATGAACCCTCGCTGTAGGGGTGCGCTGGCCGTTCGGCCAGGCAGCGGTACGCGGACGGCGGCTTTCTCCGCGACCAGGCATGCAGTACATCTGGCAGTGATAAAAAATAAAGAAACAAAGGAATTTCCGGTTCTTGCAAACGTCAAGGACGTTTTCTCTCCGTCTACCCCTTGACATCTGCAAGCGGACAGTTTTATGGTTATTACGGTCGCCGGCCGTGTGCCGCTACATCACCCCCTTGCCAGTGATTGACCAATCGCGATACAATTCTTATTTCTACAACAAAAACAAAAACAAAAACTTGCCCTGCGACATGCCATACGACGGTATATGCGATACTCGCTACATCCCACTCTCTCACTCATTCATAATAGTATCTTATTTTTGCAATCTGCAATCTATCCGGAAACCTCACTCGTCTTCCTGAACGTGTAGTTCGCACCTCTTGTTCCGGAGCAGACACTGTCGGTTCTGACCGCGGTACCTGCATTGTTTGAGTCGCTTCATTATCAACGGCATCATTAACAACGTACGCCGGCTTTAATCTATCAATACTAACATTAACAGGTTTATCCTTAATATTTATCACAAAGTTTTTTGGGCCCCGGGATATGACCTCGAATGGTCCATCGTACGGTGGCTCCAATAAAGTTCGTACTTTATCATTCCGGATAAACACTTTTTCACACACTGTTAAGTCTTTATATACAAAAATCCGCTGCGCATTGTGGTGACTACCTGAGGCTGGGGTGATCCCCCGGAAATGCTGACGTAGTTCCTCGGCAAAATTGGAAACGTCATACTCGCCTTCTATTTGACGCGGTGCTAGGAACTCACCAGGTAGACGCAACGTCTCCCCATACACAAGTTCTGCTGCCGTTGATTTGGTGTCCTCCTTCCAGGCTGCGCGTAAACCCAGCAATATGGTAGGAAGGACCCTCGTCCATTGAACGTCTTGGTGGCAACGAATGGCAGCCTTCAACTGTCGATGGAAACGCTCCACCATGCCGTTCGCCGCTGGGTGGTATGCTGTTGTCCTTAAATGTGTTGTCCCTGTTAACTCGTTCAAATGCTTGAACAAGGACGATTCAAATTGTCTTCCTTGGTCGGTTGTTACTCTAAGAGGGGTCCCAAATCGAGCAATCCATCCCTCGTAGAACGCTCGTGCCACCGTTTGTGCTTCCTGATTTATCATCGGGAACGCCTCCGGCCACCGGGTATACCGGTCCACGCAGGTCAAACAATACCTATGACCTTCCGACATGGGCAACACTACAATGTCAATATGCACATGTTCGAACCTTTCCGACGGCGCAAACTTTCCGAGCGGCGAATGTACATGCCTGGACACTTTTGAACGCTGGCAAGAGACGCACGCTCGCGCCCAACGCTTACTGTCCGTTTTTATTGACGGCCATACATATCGTTCCGTCATTAATTTCGCCGTCGCCTTAATTCCGGGATGTGCAAGTCTGTGCACCGTATCGAACGCCGCGCGGCGGAATGTTCCCGTGACAAATGGCCTCGCAATGCTCGTCGACACATCACACCATACAAAACTGTTTGACCCAGGAATTCGCATTTTTCTTAGCACTAGAGCACTCGCACACTCGCCTCGCACGTAGGCCGAGAGTTCGCTATCGGTGTCTTGTGCCTTCGCCAATTCTTCGTAATCGAGAAGTTCTTCCACTTCCTCGATCCTGGATAACGCGTCGGCAATAATATTGTCTTTTCCGGCAACGTGACGGATGTCGGTAGAAAATTGACTTATAAAATCTAGGTACCGGAATTGCCTCGGCGAGCACTTTTCCGGTTTTTGGCGAAACGCAAACGTTATCGGTTTGTGATCGGTGAATATAACGAACGCACGTCCTTCCACCATATACCGAAATTGCTTAATTGCTAAATATATAGCTAATAGCTCGCGATCGTAGGCCCCGTAATTCGTCTCCGCCGTGCTGAGTTTTTTTGAAAAAAAACCTATCGGTTCCCAACCGTTCCCGGTGTCCTGTTGTAAAACCGCGCCAACCGCGAAGTCTGAGGCATCGCAGGTAAGCGCAAGGGGGGCGCCAATCTGCGGGTGCGCTAGCAAGGTGGCCTGTGCCAAGGCTCTTTTTGACTCCTCAAACGCTACTACCGCCTCTGCATTCCAATGAATCGGTGTGCGACCCTTCGCGTTACCTGACAGCAAGTTATTCATTGCTGCCTGCACCTGTGCAGCCCTAGGTATGAATCGTCTGTAGAAGTTCATCATACCTAAAAACTGCCTCAGCTGTTTGGCTGTAACAGGTTGGGGGTATTCTACGATCGCGCGCACCTTACATTCTAGAGGTTTTGTGCCCTTATGTGATACCGAATAACCTAAAAATTCTACCTCGGGTTTTCCGAACGTGCACTTGCCCGGGTTAACTACTATACCGTACGACTTCAGCCTATTAAATAAAATGTTCAAATGTTCGAGGTGTTGCGCTTCGGATTCCGACGCTACGATGATATCGTCTATATACGCGTACACGAAATCTAGTCCTCGAAGCACCTCATCGATAAATCTTTGAAAAGTCTGTGCCGCGTTGCGTAACCCGAACGGCATCCCCGGAAATTCGAACAGCCCGAATGGCGTCGTAACCGCCGTCTTAAACACATCTTCGGGCGCAACCGGAATCTGATTGTACGCACGCACTAAGTCTATCGTTGAAAACACCTTTTTTCCGAATAAATTTTGCGCAAAGTCTTCAATATGCTTTACCGGGTACCTATCCGGAACTGTGCGGTCGTTGAGTGCCCGGTAATCTCCGCACGGTCTCCACTCGCCTGATTCCTTCTTTGGCACCACATGTAAAGGAGATGACCAGCTGCTTTCGGACGGCCTCGCAATCCCCAGCTTCACCATTTCGTCGAACTCCTTCTTCGCTGCCCTGAGTCGATCCGGTGCCAACCTCCTTGGTCTGCAACTAACCGGTTGACCTGGCGATGTCCGGATATAATGTACCGTTGTATGCTTTTTTCTAACAGTCGGGATTCCCTCTGGTCTCGTGATTTCGGGAAATTTCTGCAACAGCTCCAAGTATATGGAATCCCCCGAAACCGTTTTCACGCTGGGAATGTCGCGAGCACTTCTACCTACCGGTTGCCCGGGCACTGACAACGAAGTTATATTGTCTATCAACCGGCGATTCCGAATGTCTACCAGTAAACCATAATGGTACAAAAAGTCTACGCCGATAATTGGCTTAGATACACTGGCTACCACAAATCTCCACGTAAACTCGCGACGTAACCCAAAGTCCAACGTCAACGTGGTTGTACCAAACGTTGTAATTTCGGACCCATTTGCCGCGAACAACACATAATCCGATTTCTTCCCGGGACCACGAATCATGGATCGTGGGTACACGCAAAGGTCGGCTCCTGTATCGACCAGGAATTGCGTTCTAGTCGTCTTGTCGGTCACAAATAGACGGCGCGGCATCGGGCTCAAGTCATCTGCCGTCATCAACGACTGCCCGGTTCGTTTCCCTGCATCGAGTTCCATTTGCACGGTGGAATACATCGATTCGCACTCGCTCCCCAACGCCAATGGTAAAAACATTTACCCTGCCTCTGTTCCGTGCGTCTTTGCGACACGGAGCGTTGACGGGGCTCCCGACGAGCAGGCGATCGGGGGCGATACCGGCGATCGAAACGCGAAGAACGTTCATTCCCAATCAACTCGTCTCGGACCGCCGCAATCTCCTGCTGGAACGACAGGCTGATTTGCGCCATTTTTAAATTTATTAGTGCCTCAAGGTCTTGAGGCGCGTTGCTTGGTGCCGCGGCTGCTGCAGTAGATGCCGACGCCTCCGCTACCTGAGTTCGGGGGCCCATCGTCTCGGCTATCGCATCCGCCAGGTCAGCCACCTTATCCATCTCCGCGTCCTTCTGGGTCGCTAAGATTACCTGCATACTATTAGGCAACCTACCCATCCACAGCGTACGCAAAACACTATCTGACACGTTGTTGCCAGCCAGTCCGCGCAAGTGTCGCAGAAATTGAGACGGCTTCCTGTCTCCAATTTCCTCCGATTCCAGCAAACGTCGCGTTTTTTGCTCTTGCGACGAACTGAGCCTTCGAATGAGTTCCGTTTTTAACCTCTGGTACTGTCCAGTATTTGGCGGGTTCATTATAATGTCGCGGACTTCCGCGGCGTACACGGGATTCAATGCTCCTAACACATACCCGAATTTTGTGGCTTCGGTCGTAATACCCGATGCCTCGAAGCTGCGTTCGACCATTCCAAACCACATTTCTGGGTCCGACGCACAGAATTCGGGCATCCGAACGGCCACTCGCGACACAGATGCTTCCGCGGACGCGCCTCGCGGGTACGACGCACCCTCGTTAGGGGTAGCCATTACTAACTTTACTGTATCTGTTTATCAAAGTACCTTATACACCGTTATTCGTGCGATCACGTCGGGGTCACCAATTGAGGGCTCAGAAAAACTGGACTGAAAAATATCGACTGTCCTCTTGACCGACTCGGGTCTCTTATTTATATTACGTCCCCCAAAAAGGCCACGCCTGTTTTGGGGGACTCGCTGTCTTCTTTTACCCCCGTTTAGTTTAGCGGGGGAGACAGCCATCGATGAACCCTCGCTGTAGGGGTGCGCTGGCCGTTCGGCCAGGCAGCGGTACGCGGACGGCGGCTTTCTCCGCGACCAGGCATGCAGTACATCTGGCAGTGATAAAAAATAAAGAAACAAAGGAATTTCCGGTTCTTGCAAACGTCAAGGACGTTTTCTCTCCGTCTACCCCTTGACATCTGCAAGCGGACAGTTTTATGGTTATTACGGTCGCCGGCCGTGTGCCGCTACATCACCCCCTTGCCAGTGATTGACCAATCGCGATACAATTCTTATTTCTACAACAAAAACAAAAACAAAAACTTGCCCTGCGACATGCCATACGACGGTATATGCGATACTCGCTACATCCCACTCTCTCACTCATTCATAATAGTATCTTATTTTTGCAATCTGCAATCTATCCGGAAACCTCACTCGTCTTCCTGAACGTGTAGTTCGCACCTCTTGTTCCGGAGCAGACACTGTCGGTTCTGACCGCGGTACCTGCATTGTTTGAGTCGCTTCATTATCAACGGCATCATTAACAACGTACGCCGGCTTTAATCTATCAATACTAACATTAACAGGTTTATCCTTAATATTTATCACAAAGTTTTTTGGGCCCCGGGATATGACCTCGAATGGTCCATCGTACGGTGGCTCCAATAAAGTTCGTACTTTATCATTCCGGATAAACACTTTTTCACACACTGTTAAGTCTTTATATACAAAAATCCGCTGCGCATTGTGGTGACTACCTGAGGCTGGGGTGATCCCCCGGAAATGCTGACGTAGTTCCTCGGCAAAATTGGAAACGTCATACTCGCCTTCTATTTGACGCGGTGCTAGGAACTCACCAGGTAGACGCAACGTCTCCCCATACACAAGTTCTGCTGCCGTTGATTTGGTGTCCTCCTTCCAGGCTGCGCGTAAACCCAGCAATATGGTAGGAAGGACCCTCGTCCATTGAACGTCTTGGTGGCAACGAATGGCAGCCTTCAACTGTCGATGGAAACGCTCCACCATGCCGTTCGCCGCTGGGTGGTATGCTGTTGTCCTTAAATGTGTTGTCCCTGTTAACTCGTTCAAATGCTTGAACAAGGACGATTCAAATTGTCTTCCTTGGTCGGTTGTTACTCTAAGAGGGGTCCCAAATCGAGCAATCCATCCCTCGTAGAACGCTCGTGCCACCGTTTGTGCTTCCTGATTTATCATCGGGAACGCCTCCGGCCACCGGGTATACCGGTCCACGCAGGTCAAACAATACCTATGACCTTCCGACATGGGCAACACTACAATGTCAATATGCACATGTTCGAACCTTTCCGACGGCGCAAACTTTCCGAGCGGCGAATGTACATGCCTGGACACTTTTGAACGCTGGCAAGAGACGCACGCTCGCGCCCAACGCTTACTGTCCGTTTTTATTGACGGCCATACATATCGTTCCGTCATTAATTTCGCCGTCGCCTTAATTCCGGGATGTGCAAGTCTGTGCACCGTATCGAACGCCGCGCGGCGGAATGTTCCCGTGACAAATGGCCTCGCAATGCTCGTCGACACATCACACCATACAAAACTGTTTGACCCAGGAATTCGCATTTTTCTTAGCACTAGAGCACTCGCACACTCGCCTCGCACGTAGGCCGAGAGTTCGCTATCGGTGTCTTGTGCCTTCGCCAATTCTTCGTAATCGAGAAGTTCTTCCACTTCCTCGATCCTGGATAACGCGTCGGCAATAATATTGTCTTTTCCGGCAACGTGACGGATGTCGGTAGAAAATTGACTTATAAAATCTAGGTACCGGAATTGCCTCGGCGAGCACTTTTCCGGTTTTTGGCGAAACGCAAACGTTATCGGTTTGTGATCGGTGAATATAACGAACGCACGTCCTTCCACCATATACCGAAATTGCTTAATTGCTAAATATATAGCTAATAGCTCGCGATCGTAGGCCCCGTAATTCGTCTCCGCCGTGCTGAGTTTTTTTGAAAAAAAACCTATCGGTTCCCAACCGTTCCCGGTGTCCTGTTGTAAAACCGCGCCAACCGCGAAGTCTGAGGCATCGCAGGTAAGCGCAAGGGGGGCGCCAATCTGCGGGTGCGCTAGCAAGGTGGCCTGTGCCAAGGCTCTTTTTGACTCCTCAAACGCTACTACCGCCTCTGCATTCCAATGAATCGGTGTGCGACCCTTCGCGTTACCTGACAGCAAGTTATTCATTGCTGCCTGCACCTGTGCAGCCCTAGGTATGAATCGTCTGTAGAAGTTCATCATACCTAAAAACTGCCTCAGCTGTTTGGCTGTAACAGGTTGGGGGTATTCTACGATCGCGCGCACCTTACATTCTAGAGGTTTTGTGCCCTTATGTGATACCGAATAACCTAAAAATTCTACCTCGGGTTTTCCGAACGTGCACTTGCCCGGGTTAACTACTATACCGTACGACTTCAGCCTATTAAATAAAATGTTCAAATGTTCGAGGTGTTGCGCTTCGGATTCCGACGCTACGATGATATCGTCTATATACGCGTACACGAAATCTAGTCCTCGAAGCACCTCATCGATAAATCTTTGAAAAGTCTGTGCCGCGTTGCGTAACCCGAACGGCATCCCCGGAAATTCGAACAGCCCGAATGGCGTCGTAACCGCCGTCTTAAACACATCTTCGGGCGCAACCGGAATCTGATTGTACGCACGCACTAAGTCTATCGTTGAAAACACCTTTTTTCCGAATAAATTTTGCGCAAAGTCTTCAATATGCTTTACCGGGTACCTATCCGGAACTGTGCGGTCGTTGAGTGCCCGGTAATCTCCGCACGGTCTCCACTCGCCTGATTCCTTCTTTGGCACCACATGTAAAGGAGATGACCAGCTGCTTTCGGACGGCCTCGCAATCCCCAGCTTCACCATTTCGTCGAACTCCTTCTTCGCTGCCCTGAGTCGATCCGGTGCCAACCTCCTTGGTCTGCAACTAACCGGTTGACCTGGCGATGTCCGGATATAATGTACCGTTGTATGCTTTTTTCTAACAGTCGGGATTCCCTCTGGTCTCGTGATTTCGGGAAATTTCTGCAACAGCTCCAAGTATATGGAATCCCCCGAAACCGTTTTCACGCTGGGAATGTCGCGAGCACTTCTACCTACCGGTTGCCCGGGCACTGACAACGAAGTTATATTGTCTATCAACCGGCGATTCCGAATGTCTACCAGTAAACCATAATGGTACAAAAAGTCTACGCCGATAATTGGCTTAGATACACTGGCTACCACAAATCTCCACGTAAACTCGCGACGTAACCCAAAGTCCAACGTCAACGTGGTTGTACCAAACGTTGTAATTTCGGACCCATTTGCCGCGAACAACACATAATCCGATTTCTTCCCGGGACCACGAATCATGGATCGTGGGTACACGCAAAGGTCGGCTCCTGTATCGACCAGGAATTGCGTTCTAGTCGTCTTGTCGGTCACAAATAGACGGCGCGGCATCGGGCTCAAGTCATCTGCCGTCATCAACGACTGCCCGGTTCGTTTCCCTGCATCGAGTTCCATTTGCACGGTGGAATACATCGATTCGCACTCGCTCCCCAACGCCAATGGTAAAAACATTTACCCTGCCTCTGTTCCGTGCGTCTTTGCGACACGGAGCGTTGACGGGGCTCCCGACGAGCAGGCGATCGGGGGCGATACCGGCGATCGAAACGCGAAGAACGTTCATTCCCAATCAACTCGTCTCGGACCGCCGCAATCTCCTGCTGGAACGACAGGCTGATTTGCGCCATTTTTAAATTTATTAGTGCCTCAAGGTCTTGAGGCGCGTTGCTTGGTGCCGCGGCTGCTGCAGTAGATGCCGACGCCTCCGCTACCTGAGTTCGGGGGCCCATCGTCTCGGCTATCGCATCCGCCAGGTCAGCCACCTTATCCATCTCCGCGTCCTTCTGGGTCGCTAAGATTACCTGCATACTATTAGGCAACCTACCCATCCACAGCGTACGCAAAACACTATCTGACACGTTGTTGCCAGCCAGTCCGCGCAAGTGTCGCAGAAATTGAGACGGCTTCCTGTCTCCAATTTCCTCCGATTCCAGCAAACGTCGCGTTTTTTGCTCTTGCGACGAACTGAGCCTTCGAATGAGTTCCGTTTTTAACCTCTGGTACTGTCCAGTATTTGGCGGGTTCATTATAATGTCGCGGACTTCCGCGGCGTACACGGGATTCAATGCTCCTAACACATACCCGAATTTTGTGGCTTCGGTCGTAATACCCGATGCCTCGAAGCTGCGTTCGACCATTCCAAACCACATTTCTGGGTCCGACGCACAGAATTCGGGCATCCGAACGGCCACTCGCGACACAGATGCTTCCGCGGACGCGCCTCGCGGGTACGACGCACCCTCGTTAGGGGTAGCCATTACTAACTTTACTGTATCTGTTTATCAAAGTACCTTATACACCGTTATTCGTGCGATCACGTCGGGGTCACCAATTGAGGGCTCAGAAAAACTGGACTGAAAAATATCGACTGTCCTCTTGACCGACTCGGGTCTCTTATTTATATTACGTCCCCCAAAAAGGCCACGCCTGTTTTGGGGGACTCGCTGTCTTCTTTTACCCCCGTTTAGTTTAGCGGGGGAGACAGCCATCGATGAACCCTCGCTGTAGGGGTGCGCTGGCCGTTCGGCCAGGCAGCGGTACGCGGACGGCGGCTTTCTCCGCGACCAGGCATGCAGTACATCTGGCAGTGATAAAAAATAAAGAAACAAAGGAATTTCCGGTTCTTGCAAACGTCAAGGACGTTTTCTCTCCGTCGACCCCTTGACATCTGCGACATCTGCAAGCGGACAGTTTTATGGTTATTACGGTCGCCGGCCGTGTGCCGCTACAGATTCAAATACAGGCGAAACGAACGAGTTAGCTTCAAATCCATGCGAAACAAATGATTTAGCTACAAATACTTGTGATATACATTATTTAGATACAACTGCATGCGAAACAAACGAGTTAGCTTCAAATGCACGCGAAACACATGAATTGGTTCAAATGAATGCGATGTAGAAGGTTTAGCTTCAATCCAAGCGAAACACATGATTTAGCTTCAAATACTTGCGATATAAGTGATATAGATTCAAATACAGGCGAACGAACGAGTTAGCTTCAAATCCATGCGAAACACATGATTCATTTGCAAATCGATGCGATGTAGAAGGTTCAGCTTCAAGTCCATGCAAAACACGTGATTTAGCTTCCAATTAATGCGAAGTAGAAGGCTTAGCTTCAAATCCATGCGAAACAAATGGTTTAGCTCAAATACTTGTGATATACGTTAATTAGATTTAACTGTATGCGCAACGAACGAGGTAGCTTCAAATCCATGCGAAACACATGATTTAGCTGCAAATCAATGCGATGTAGAAGGTTTCGATCCAAACCATGCGAACAAATGATTTAGCTTCAAACACTTGGGGTATAAGTGATAAGGCTTCAAATGCAGACTAATCAAACGAGTTAGCTTGAAAATCCACGCGATACACATGATTTAGCTTCAAATACTTGCGATATAAGTGATGTAGATTCAACTGCAGGCGAAACGAACGAGTTAGCTTCAAATCCATGCGAAACACATGATTTAGCTTCAAATCAAAGCGATGTAGAAGGTTTAGCTTCAAATCCATGCGATACACAAGATTTAGCTTCAAATCAATTCGATGTAGTAGGTTCAGCTTCAAATCCATGCGACACATATGACTTAGCTTCAAATACTTGCGATATAAGTGATATAGCTTCAAAAGCAGGAGGAACAAACGAGGTAGCTTCAGTTCTATGCGAAACAAATGACTTAGCTTCAAATCAATGCGAAGTAGAAGGCTTAGCTTCAAATCCATGCGAAACAAATGGATAAGCTACAAATGCTTGTGATATAAATTATTAAGCTACAACTGCATGCGAGACAAACGAGTTAGCTTCCAAACCATGCGAAACACATGATTTAGCTTAAAATCAATGCGATGTAGAAGGTTTAGCTTCAAATCCATGTGAAACAAATGATTGAGTTTCACACACTTGGGATATATGTGCTATAGCTTCAACTGCATGCGAAACAAACGAGTTACCTTCAAATCCACGCGAAACACATGAATTGGTTCAAATGAATGCGATGTAGAAGGTTTAGCTTCAAATCGAAGCGAACCACATGATTTAGCTTCAAATACTTGCGATATAAGTGATATAGATTCAAATACAGGCGAAACGAACGAGTTAGCTTCAAATCCATGCGAAACAAATGATTTAGCTACAAATACTTGTGATATACATTATTTAGATACAACTGCATGCGAAACAAACGAGTTAGCTTCAAATGCACGCGAAACACATGAATTGGTTCAAATGAATGCGATGTAGAAGGTTTAGCTTCAAATCCAAGCGAAACACATGATTTAGCTTCAAATACTTGCGATATAAGTGATATAGATTCAAATACAGGCGAAACGAACGAGTTAGCTTCAAATCCATGCGAAACACATGATTCATTTGCAAATCGATGCGATGTAGAAGGTTCAGCTTCAAGTCCATGCAAAACACGTGATTTAGCTTCCAATTAATGCGAAGTAGAAGGCTTAGCTTCAAATCCATGCGAAACAAATGATTTAGCTACAAATACTTGTGATATACATTATTTAGATACAACTGCATGCGAAACAAACGAGTTAGCTTCAAATACACGCGAAACACATGAATTGGTTCAAATGAATGCGATGTAGAAGGTTTAGCTTCAAATCCAAGCGAAACACATGATTTAGCTTCAAATACTTGCGATATAAGTGATATAGATTCAAATACAGGCGAAACGAACGAGTTAGCTTCAAATCCATGCGAAACACATGATTCATTTGCAAATCGATGCGATGTAGAAGGTTTAGCTTCAAGTCCATGCAAAACACGTGATTTAGCTTCCAATTAATGCGAAGTAGAAGGCTAAGCTTCAAATCCATGCGAAACAAATGGTTTAGCTCAAATACTTGTGATATACGTTAATTAGATTTAACTGTATGCGCAACGAACGAGTTAGCTTCAAATCCATGCGAAACACATGATTTAGCTGCAAATCAATGCGATGTAGAAGGTTTAGCTTCAAATCCATGCGATCTAGAAGGTTCAGCTTCAAATCCATGCGAAACAAATGATTTAGCTTCAAATCAATGCGAAGTAGAAGGCTTAGCTTCAAATCCATGCGAAACAAATGGATAAGATACAAATGCTACTGATATACATTATTTAGCTACAACTGCATGCGAAACAAACGAGTTAGCTTCAAATCCATGCGAAACACATGATTTAGCTTCAAATCAATGCGATGTAGAAGGTTTAGCTTCAAATCCATGCGATTTACACGATTTAGCTTCAAATCAATGCGATGTAGAAGGTTCAGCTTCAAATCC
This sequence comes from Megalopta genalis, assembly GCF_051020955.1. Lineage (NCBI taxonomy): Eukaryota > Metazoa > Arthropoda > Insecta > Hymenoptera > Halictidae > Megalopta > Megalopta genalis. The sequence goes on along the minus strand of NW_027476898.1, from coordinate 39,856 downwards.
ATGCGAAACACATGATTTAGCTTCAAACACTTGGGATATGGGTGGTGTAGCTTCAACTGCATGCGATACACAAGATTTTGCTTCAAATCAATGCGATGAAGAAGTTTCAGCTTCAAATGCATGCGACACATATGATTTAGCTTCAAATACTTGCGATATAAGTAATATAGCATCAAAAGCTGGAGGAACAAACGAGTTAGCTTCAGTTCTATGCGAAACAAATGACTTAGCTTCAAATCAATGCGAAGTAGAAGGCTTAGCTTCAAATCCATGCGAAACAAATGGTTTAACTCAAATACTTGTGATATACGTTATTTAGATTTAACTGTATGCGCAACGAACGAGTTAGCTTCAAATCCATGCGAAACACATGATTTAGCTGCAAATCAATGCGATGTAGAAGGTTTAGATCCAAATCCATGCGAAACAAATGATTTAGCTTCAAACACTTGGGGTATAAGTGATGTAGATTCAACTGCAGGCGAAACGAACGAGTTAGCTTCAAATCCATGCGAAACACATGATTTAGCTTCAAATCAAAGCGATGTAGAAGGTTTAGCTTCAAATCCATGCGATACACAAGATTTAGCTTCAAATCAATTCGATGTAGTAGGTTCAGCTTCAAATCCATGCGACACATATGACTTAGCTTCAAATACTTGCGATATAAGTGATATAGCTTCAAAAGCAGGAGGAACAAACGAGGTAGCTTCAGTTCTATGCGAAACAAATGACTTAGCTTCAAATCAATGCGAAGTAGAAGGCTTAGCTTCAAATCCATGCGAAACAAATGGATAAGCTACAAATGCTTGTGATATAAATTATTAAGCTACAACTGCATGCGAGACAAACGAGTTAGCTTCCAAACCATGCGAAACACATGATTTAGTTTAAAATCAATGCGATGTAGAAGGTTTAGCTTCAAATCCATGTGAAACAAATGATTGAGTTTCACACACTTGGGATATAGGTGCTATAGCTTCAACTGCATGCGAAACAAACGAGTTACCTTCAAATCCACGCGAAACACATGAATTGTTCAAATGAATGCGATGTAGAAGGTTTAGCTTCAAATCGAAGCGAACCACATGATTTAGCTCAAATACTTGCGATATAAGTGATATAGATTCAAATACAGGCGAAACGAACGAGTTAGCTTCAAATCCATGCGAAACACATGATCATTTGCAAATCGATGCGATGTAGAAGGTCAGCTTCAAGTCCATGCAAAACACGTGATTTAGCTTCCAACTAATGCGAAGTAGAAGGCTCTGCTTCAAATCCATGCGAATCAAATGGTTTAGCTCCAAATACTTCGGATATACATTATTTAGCTTCAACTGCAGGCGAAACAAACGAGGTAGCTTCAAATCCAAGCGACACAACTTATTTAACTTCAAATACTTGCCATATAAGTGATATAGCTTCAAATGCAGGCGAAACAAAAGAGTTAGCTTCAAATCCATGCGAAACACATGATTCGTCTTCAAATCCAAGCGAAACACATGATTTAGCTTCAAATCCATGGGATGTAGAAGGTTTAGCTTCAAATCTGTGCGAAACAAATGATTTAGCTTCTAATCAATGCGAAGTAGAAGGCTTAGCTTCAAATCCATGCGGAACAAAGGGATTAGTTTGAGATACTTACGATATACATAATTTTGCTTCAACTGCATGCGAAATCAACGAGTTAGCTTCAAATCCATGCGAAACACATGATTTAGCTTCAAATCAATGCGATGTAGAAGGTATAGCTTCAAATCCAATCGAAACACATGATTTAGCTTCAAATACTTGCGATATAAGTGATATAGCTTCAAATGCAGGCGAAACAAAAGAGTTAGCGTCAAATCCATGCGGAACACATGATTTAACTTCAAATCAATGCGAAGTAGAAGGCTTATCTTCAAATCCGTGCGATACAAATCGTTTAGCTTCAAATACTTGTGATATACATGATTTAGCTTCAACTGCATTCGAAACAAACGAGTTAGCTTCAAATCCGTGCGAAACACATGATTTAGGTTCAAATCAATGCGATGTAGAAAGTTTAGCTTCAAATCCATGCAAAACACGTGATTTAGCTTCCTATTAATGCGAAGTAGAAGACATAGCTTCAAATCTATGCGAAACAAATGGTTTAGCTTCAAATACTTGTGATGTACGTTATTTAGATTTAACTGCATGCGCAACGAACGAGTTAGCTTCAAATCCATGCGAAACACATGATTTAGATGCAAATCAATGCGATGTAGAAGGTTTAGCTTCAAATCCATGCGATCTAGAAGGTTTAGCTTCAAATCCATGCGAAACAAATGATTTAGCTACAAATACTTGTGATATACATTATTTAGCTACAACTGCATGCGAAACAAACGAGTTAGCGTCAAATCCATGCAAAACACGTGAGTAAGCTAAAAATGCATGCGAAAAACATGATTTAGGTTCAAATTCATGGGAAACACGTGGTTTAGCTTCAAATACATGCGAAGTAGAAGGCTCTGCTTCAAATCCATGCGAATCAAATGGTTTAGCTCCAAATACTTCGGATATACATTATTTAGCTTCAACTGCAGGCGAAACAAACGAGGTAGCTTCAAATCCAAGCGACACAACTTATTTAACTTCAAATACTTGCCATATAAGTGATATAGCTTCAAATGCAGGCGAAACAAAAGAGTTAGCTTCAAATCCATGCGAAACACATGATTCGTCTTCAAATCCAAGCGAAACACATGATTTAGCTTCAAATCCATGGGATGTAGAAGGTTTAGCTTCAAATCTGTGCGAAACAAATGATTTAGCTTCTAATCAATGCGAAGTAGAAGGCTTAGCTTCAAATCCATGCGGAACAAAGGGATTAGTTTGAGATACTTACGATATACATAATTTTGCTTCAACTGCATGCGAAATCAACGAGTTAGCTTCAAATCCATGCGAAACACATGATTTAGCTTCAAATCAATGCGATGTAGAAGGTATAGCTTCAAATCCAATCGAAACACATGATTTAGCTTCAAATACTTGCGATATAAGTGATATAGCTTCAAATGCAGGCGAAACAAAAGAGTTAGCGTCAAATCCATGCGGAACACATGATTTAACTTCAAATCAATGCGAAGTAGAAGGCTTATCTTCAAATCCGTGCGATACAAATCGTTTAGCTTCAAATACTTGTGATATACATGATTTAGCTTCAACTGCATTCGAAACAAACGAGTTAGCTTCAAATCCGTGCGAAACACATGATTTAGGTTCAAATCAATGCGATGTAGAAAGTTTAGCTTCAAATCCATGCAAAACACGTGATTTAGCTTCCTATTAATGCGAAGTAGAAGACATAGCTTCAAATCTATGCGAAACAAATGGTTTAGCTTCAAATACTTGTGATGTACGTTATTTAGATTTAACTGCATGCGCAACGAACGAGTTAGCTTCAAATCCATGCGAAACACATGATTTAGATGCAAATCAATGCGATGTAGAAGGTTTAGCTTCAAATCCATGCGATCTAGAAGGTTTAGCTTCAAATCCATGCGAAACAAATGATTTAGCTTCAAATCAATGCGAAGTAGAAGGCTTAGCTTCAAATCCATGCGAAACAAATGGATAAGATACAAATGCTACTGATATACATTATTTAGCTACAACTGCATGCGAAACAAACGAGTTAGCTTCAAATCCATGCGAAACACATGATTTAGCTTCAAATCAATGCGATGTAGAAGGTTTAGCTTCAAATCCATGCGATTTACACGATTTAGCTTCAAATCAATGCGATGTAGAAGGTTCAGCTTCAAATCCATGCGAAACACATGATTTAGCTTCAAACACTTGGGATATGGGTGGTGTAGCTTCAACTGCATGCGATACACAAGATTTTGCTTCAAATCAATGCGATGAAGAAGTTTCAGCTTCAAATGCATGCGACACATATGATTTAGCTTCAAATACTTGCGATATAAGTAATATAGCATCAAAAGCTGGAGGAACAAACGAGTTAGCTTCAAATCCATGCGAAACACATAATTTAGCTTCTAATCAATGCGATGTAGAAGGTTTTGCTTCAAATCTGTGCGAAACAAATGATTTAGCTTCTAATACTTGCGATATAAGTGATATAGCTTCAAATGCAGGCGAAACAAACGAGTTAGCTTCAAATCCAAGCGAAACACACGATTTAGCTTCAATTCAATGCCAATTAGAAGGCTTAGCTTCAAATCCATGCGACACATTTGATTTAGCTTCAAATTAATGCGAAACAAACGGTTTAGTTACAAATACTTGTGATATACATTATTTAGCTACAACTGCATGCGAAACAAACGAGTTAGCTTCAAATCCATGCGAAACACACGATTTAGCTTCAAATCAATACGATGTAGAAGGTTTAGCTTCAAATCGATGCGAAACACATTATTTAGCTGCAAATCAGTGCGAAGTAGATGGCTCAGGTTCAAATCCATGCGATTCAAATGGTTAATCTTCAAATACTTGTGAAAGACATGATTTAGCTTCAACTGCATGCGAAACAAACGAGTTAGCTTCAAATCAATGCGATGTAGAAAGTTTAGCTTCAAATCCATGCGAAACACACGATTTAGCTGCAAATCAATGCGATGTAGAAGGTTTAGATTCATATCCATGCCAAACACATGATTTAGCTTCAAATCCATGGGATGTAGAAGGTTTAGCTTCAAATCCATGCGAAACACATTATTTAGGTGTAAATCTGTGCGAAGTAGAAGGCTCAGCTTCAAAGCCATGCGATTCAAATGGTTCATCTTCAAATACTTGTGAAAGACATGATTTAGCATAAACTGCATGCGAAACAAACGAGTTACCTTCAAATCCACGAGAAACATATGATTTAGCTTCAAATCAATGCGATGTAGAAGGTTAGCTTCAAATCCAAGCGAAACACATGATTTAGCTTCAAATACTTGTGATATACATGATATAGCTTCAAATGCAGGCGGAAAAAACGAGTTAGCTTCAAATCCATGCGCAGTAGAAGGCTTAGCTTCAAATCCATGCGAAACAAATGGTTTAGTTACAAATACTTGTGATATACATTATTTAGCTGCAACTGCATGCGAAACAAACGTGTTAGCTTCAAATCCATGCGAAACACATGAATTAGCTACAAATCAATGCGATGTAGAAGGTTTATCTTCAAGTCCATGCGATACACATGATTTAGCTTCAAATCAATGCGATGTAGTAGGTTCAGCTTCAAATCCATGCGATATAAGTGATATAGCTTCAAAAGCAGGAGGAACAAACGAGGTAGCTTCAAATCCATGCGAAACAAATGGTTTAGCTTCAAATACTTGTGATATACGTTATTTAGATTTAACTGCATGGGCAACGAACCAGTTAGCTTCAAATCCATTCGAAACACAATATTTAGCGTCAAATCAATGCGAAGTAGAAGACAGAGCTTCAAATCCATGCGATACAAATGGTTTAGCTTCAAATACTTGTGATACACATGATTTAGCTTCAAATCAATGCGATGTAGTAGCTTCAGCTTCAAATCCATGCGATATAAGTGATATAGCTTCAAAAGCAGGAGGAACAAACGAGGTAGCTTCAATTCCATGCGATCAAATGATTTAGCTTCAAATACTTGTGATATACATGATATAGCTTCAAATGCAGGCGGAAAAAACGAGTTAGCTTCAAATCCATGCGAAAGACATGATTCAGCTTCAAATCAGTGCGTTCTAGGAGGCTTAGCATCAAAACCCATGCGAAACAAACGAGTTAGCTTCAAATCCATGCGAAACACATGATTTAGCTTCAAATCAATACGAAGTAGAAGGCTTAGCTTCAAACTCATGCGAGACGAAAGATTTAGCTTCAAATCCATGCGAAACAAATGGTTTAGCTTCAAATACTTGTGATATACGTTATTTAGATTTAACTGCATGGGCAACGAACCAGTTAGCTTCAAATCCATGCGAAACACACGATTTAGCTGCAAATCAATGCGATGTAGAAGGTTTAGCTTCAAATCCATGCGATACACAAGATTTAGCCTCAAATCAATGCGATGTAGAAGGTTCTGCTTCTAATCCATGCGACACATATGATTTAGCTTCAAATACTTGCGATATAAGTGATATAGCTTCAAAAGCTGGAGGAACAAACGAGGTAGCTTCAATTCCATGTGAAACAAATGATTTAGCTTCAAATCATTGCGAAGTAGAAGGCTTAGCTTCAAATCCATGCGAAACAAATGGTTTAGCTACAAATACTTGCGATATACATTATTAAGCTACAACTGCATGCGAAACAAACGAGTTAGCTTCAAATCCATGCGAAACACATGATTTAGGTTCAAATCGATGCGATGTAGAAGGTTTAGCTTCAAATCCATGCAAAACACGTGATTTAGCTTCCTATTAATGCGAAGTAGAAGGCTTAGCTTCAGTTCTATACGAAACAAATGATTTAGCTTCAAATCAATGCGAAGTACAAGGCTTAGCTTCAAATCCATGCGAAACAAATGAGTTAGCTACAAATACTTGTGATATACATTATTTAGCTACAACTGCATGCGAAACAAACGAGTTAGCTTCAAATCTACGCGAAACACATGAATTGGTTCAAATGAATGCGATGTAGAAGGTTTAGCTTCAAATCCAAGCGAAACACATGATTTAGCTTCAAATACTTGCGATATAAGTGATGTAGATTCAACTGCAGGCGAAATGAACGAGTTAGCTTCAAATCCATGCGAAACACATGACTTAGCTGCAAATCAATGCGTTGTAGGAGGTTTAGCGTCAAATCCATGCGATACACTAGATTAAGCTTCAAATCAATGCGATGTAGAAGGTTTAGCTTCAAATCCAAGCGAAACACATGATTTAGCTTCAAATACTTGCGATATAAGTGATATAGTTTCAAATGCAGGCGAAACGAACGAGTTAGCTTCAAATACATGCGAAACACATGATTCAGCTGCAAATCAATGCGATGTAGAAGGTTTAGATTCAAATCCATGCCAAACACATGATTTAGCTTCAAATCCATGGGATGTAGAAGGTTTAGCTTCAAATCCATGCGAAACACATTATTTAGGTGTAAATCTGTGCGAAGTAGAAGGCTCAGGTTCAAAGCCATGCGATTTAAATGGTTCATCTTCAAATACTTGTGAAAGACATGATTTAGCTTCAATTGCGTGCGAAACAAACGAGTTAGCTTCAAATCCATACGAAACACATGATTTAGCTTCAAATCAATGCGAAGTAGAAGGTTTAGATTCAAATGCGTGCGAAACAAATGATTTTGGCATCAAATACTTGCGATATAAATGATATAGCTTCAAATGCATGCGAAACAAACGAGTTACCTTCAAATCCACGCGAAACACATGATTTAGCTTCAAATCAATGCGATGTAGAAGGCTTAGCTTCAAATCCATGCAAAACACGTGATTTAGGATCCAATCAATGCGACGTAGAAGCCTTAGCTTCAAATCCATGCGAAACAAATGGTTTAGCTTTAAATACTTGCGATATAAGTGATATAGCTTCAAAAGCAGGTGGAACAAACGAGGTAGCTTCAATTCCATGCGAAACAAATGATTTAGCTTCAAATAAATGCGAAGTAGAAGGCTTAGCTTCAAATCCATGCAAAACACGTGATTTAAGATCCAATCAATGCGAAGTAGAAGGCGTAGCTTCAAATCGATGCGGAACAAATGGTTATGCTTCAAATACTTGTGATATAAGTGATACAGCTTCAAATACAGGAGAAACAAACGAGTTAGCTTCAAATCCATGCAAACACGCGATTTAGATTCAATTCAATGCCAAGTAGAAGGCTTAGCTTCAAATCCATGCGAATATAGGTGATATAGCTTCAACTGCATGCGAAACAAATTAGTTACATTCGAATCCACGCCAAACACATGATTTAGCTTCAAATCCATGCGAATCAATTGTTTAGCTGCAAATACTTGTGATATACATGATTTAGTTTTAACTGCATGCGAAACAAACGAGTTAGCTTCAAATCCATTCGAAACACAATATTTAGCGTCAAATCAATGCGAAGTAGAAGGCAGAGCTTCAAATCCATGCGATACAAATGGTTTAGCTTCAAATACTTGCGATATAAATGATACAGCTTCAAAAACAGGAGAAACAAACGAGTTACCTTCAAATCCATGCAAAACACACGATTTAGCTTCAATTCAATGCCAAGTAGAAGGCTTAGCTTCAAATCCATGCGAATCAATTGTTTAGCTGCAAATACTTGTGATATACATGATTTAGTTTCAACTGCATGCGAAACACATTATTTAGGTGCAAATCAGTGCCAAGCAGAAGGCTCAGGTTCAAAGCTATGCGATTCAAATGGTTCATCTTCAAATACTTGAGAACGACATGATTTAGCTTCAACTGCATGCGAAACAAACGAGTTACCTTCAAATCCACGCGAAACACATGATTTAGCTTCAAATCAATGCGATGTAGAAGGCTTAGCTTCAAATCCATGCAAAACACGTGATTTAGGATCCAATCAATGCGAAGTAGAAGGCTTAGCTTCAAATCCATGCGATACAAATGGTTTAGCTTCAAATACTTGCGATATAAATGATACAGCTTCAAATACAGGAGAAACGAACGAGTTAGCTTCAAATCCATGCAAAACACACGATTTAGCTTCAATTCAATGCCAAGTAGAAGGCTTAGGTTCAAATCCATGCGAATCAATTGTTTAGCTGCAAATACTTGTGATATACATGATTTAGTTTTAACTGCATGCGAAACAAACGAGTTAGCTTCAAATCCATTCGAAACACAATATTTAGCGTCAAATCAATGCGAAGCAGAAGGCAGAGCTTCAAATCCATGCGATACAAATGGTGTAGCTTCAAATACTTGTGATATACATGATTTAGATTCAACTGCATTCGAAGCAAACGAGTTAGCTCCAAATCCAGGCGAAACACATGATTTAACTTCAAATCAGTGCGAAGTAGAAGGCTCAGCTTCAAATCCATGCGAATCTAATGGTTCGGCTTCAAATACTTGCGAAATGCATGATTTAGCTTCAAATCCATACGATGTAGAAGGCTCAGCTTCAAATCCATGCAAAACACGTGATTTAGGATCCAATCAATGCGAAGTAGAAGGCTTAGCTTCAAATCCATGCGAAACAAACGGATTAGCTTCAAATACGTGCGATATAAATGATACACTTCAAATACAGGAGAAACAAACGAGTTAGCTTCAAATCCATGCAAAACACACGATTTAGCTTAAATTCAATTCCAAGTAGAAGGCTTAGCTTCTAATACATGCGAAACAAATGGTTTAGCTTCAAATACTTGCGATATAAATGATACAGCTTCAAAAACAGGAGAAACAAACGAGTTACCTTCAAATCCATGCAAAACACACGATTTAGCTTCAATTCAATGCCAAGTAGAAGGCTTAGATTCAAATCCATGCGAATCAATTGTTTAGCTGCAAATACTTGTGATATACATGATTTAGTTTCAACTGCATGCGAAACACATTATTTAGGTGCAAATCAGTGCCAAGCAGAAGGCTCAGGTTCAAAGCTATGCGATTCAAATGGTTCATCTTCAAATACTTGAGAAAGACATGATTTAGCTTCAACTGCATGCGAAACAAACGAGTTACCTTCAAATCCACGCGAAACACATGATTTAGCTTCAAATCAATGCGATGTAGAAGGCTTAGCTTCAAATCCATGCAAAACACGTGATTTAGGATCCAATCAATGCGAAGTAGAAGGCTTAGCTTCAAATCCATGCGATACAAATGGTTTAGCATCAAATACTTGCGATATAAATGATACAGCTTCAAATACAGGAGAAACGAACGAGTTAGCTTCAAATCCATGCAAAACACACGATTTAGCTTCAATTCAATGCCAAGTAGAAGGCTTGGGTTCAAATCCATGCGAATCAATTGTTTAGCTGCAAATTCTTGTGATATACATGATTTAGTTTTAACTGCATGCGAAACAAACGAGTTAGCTTCAAATCCATTCGAAACACAATATTTAGCGTCAAATCAATGCGAAGCAGAAGGCAGAGCTTCAAATCCATGCGATACAAATGGTGTAGCTTCAAATACTTGTGATATACATGATTTAGATTCAACTGCATTCGAAACAAACGAGTTACCTTCAAATCCACGCGAAACACATGATTTAGCTTCAAATCAGTGCGAAGTAGAAGGCTTAGCTTCAAATCCATGCGAATCTAATGGTTCGGCTTCAAATACTTGTGAAATGCATGATTTAGCTTCAACTGCATGCGAAACAACGAGTTACCTTCAAATCCACGCTAAACACATAATATAGCTTCAAATCAATGCGAAGTAGCAGGTTTAGCTTGAAATCCATGCGAAACAAATGATTGAGCTTCCAATTCTTGCGATATAAGTGATATAGTTTCAAATGCAGGAGGAACGAACGAGTTAGCTTCAAATCCATGCGAAATACATGATTCAGCTGCAAATTAATGCTATGTAGAAGGCTTAGATTCAAATCCATGCAAAACACGTGATTTAGGATCCAATCAATGCGAAGTAGAAGGCTTAGCTTCAAATCCATGCGAGACAAATGCTTTAGCTTCAAATACTTGCGATATAAATGATATAGCTTCAAATACAGCAGAAACAAACGAGTTAGCTTCAAATCCATGCAAAACACACGATTTAGCTTCAATTCAATGCCAAGTAGAAGGCTCAGCTTCAAATCCATGCGAATGAATTGTTTAGCTGCAAATACATGTAATATACATGATTTAGTTTCAACTGCATGCGAAACAACGAGTTACCTTCAAATCCACGCGAAACACATAATTTAGCTTCAAATCAATGCGAAGTAGCAGGTTTAGATTCAAATCCATGCGAAACACATGATTTAGCTTCAAATACTTGCGATATAAGTGATATAGTTTCAAATGCAGGCGAAACGAACGAGTTAGCACGCAAATCCATGCGAAACACATGATTCAGCTGCAAATCAATGCGATGTAGAAGGTTTAGCTTCAAATCCATGCCAAACACATGATTTAGCTTCAAATCCATGGGATGTAGAAGGTTTAGATTCAAATCCATGCGAAACACATTATTTAGGTGCAAATCAGTGCGAAGTAGAAGGCTCAGGTTCAAAGCCATGCGAATCAAATGGTTCATCTTCAAATACTTGTGAAAGACATGATTTAGCTTCAACTGCATGCGAAACGAACGAGTTAGCTTCAAATCCATTCGAAACACAATATTTAGCGTCAAATCAATGCGAAGTAGAAGGCAGAGCTTCAAATCCATGCGATACAAATGGTTTAGCTTCAAATACTTGTGATATACATGACCTAGCATCAACTGCATTCGAAGCAAACGAGTTCGCTCCGAATCCACGCGAAACACATGATTTAGCTTCAAATCAGGGCGAAGTAGAAGGCTTAGCTTCAAATCCATGCGAATCTAATGGTTCGGCTTCAAATATTTGTGAAATGCATGATTTAGTTTCAACTGCATGCGAAACAACGAGTTATCTTCAAATCGACGCGAAACACATAATTTAGCTTCAAATCAATGCGAAGTAGCAGGTTTAGCTTCAAATCCATGCGAAACACATGTTTTAGCTTCAAATGCTTGCAATATAAGTGATATAGTTTCAAATGCAGGCGAATCGAACGAGTGAGCTTCAAATCCATGCGAAACACATGATTCAGCTGAAAATCAATGCGATGTAGAAGGCTTAGCTTCAAATCCATGCAAAACACGTGATTTAGGATCCAATCAATGCGAAGTAGAAGGCTTAGCTTCAAATCCATGCGAAACAAATGCATTAGCTTCAAATACGTGCGATGTAAATGATACAGCTTCAAATACAGGAGGAACAAACGAGTTGGTTTCAAATCCATGCAAAACACACGATTTATCTTCAATTCAATGCCAAGTAGAAGGCTTAGCTTCAAATCCATGCGAATGAATTGTTTAGCTGCAAATACATGTGACATACATTATTTAGTTTCAACTGCATGCGAAACAAACGAGTTAGCTTAAAATCCATTCGAAACACAATACTTAGCGTCAAATCAATGCGAAGTAGAAGGCAAGGCTTCAAATCCATGCGATACAAATGGTTTAGCTTCAAATACTTGTGATATACATGATTTAGCTTCCACTGCATTCGAAGCAATCGAGTTAGCTCCAAATCCACGCGAAACGCATGATTTAACATCAAATCAGTGCGAAGTAGTAGGCTTAGCTTCAAATCCATGCGAAACACATTATTTAGGTGCAAATCAGTGCGAAGTAGAAGGCTCAGGTTCAAAGCCATGCGATTCAAATGGTTCATCTTCAAATACTTGTGAAAGACATGATTTAGCTTCAACTGCATGCGAAACAAACGAGTTACCTTCAAATCCACGCGAAACACATGATTTAGCTTCAAATCAATGCGATGTAGAAGGCTTAGCTTCAAATCCATGCAAAACACGTGATTTAGGATCCAATCAATGCGAAGTAGATGGCTTAGCTTCAAATCCTTTCGAAACAAATGGTTTAGCTTCAAATCAATGCGAAGTAGAAGGATTAGCTTCAAATCCATGCGAATCAAATGATTTGGGTTCAAATCACTAACATGTAGAAGGTTTAGCTTCAAATCAATGCTATGTAGAAGGTTTAGCTTCAAATCTGTGCGAAACAAATGATTTAGCTTCAAATACTTGCGATATAAGTGATATATCTTCATATGCAGGCGAAACGAACGAGTTAGCTTCAAATCCTTGCGAATCACATGATTTAGCTTCAAATACTTGCGAATATAAGCGATACAGCTTCAGATGCATGCGAAACAAACGAGTTAGCTACAAATACTTGCGATATAAACGGAGTAGGTTCAAAAGCAGGAAAACAAACGAGTTAGGTTCAAATCCATGCGAAACACATGATTTAGCTTCATATCCAAGGGAAACACATGATTTAGCTACAAATCAATGCGATGTAGAAGGTTTAGCTCCCAATCCATGCGGAACAAATTGTTTAGCTTCAACTACTTGTGATATACATGATTTAGCTTCAACTGCATGCGAAACAAACGAGCTAGCTTCAAATACATGCGAAACAAATGATTTAGCTTCAAATCAATGCGAAGTAGAAGGTTTCGCTTCAAATACATGAGAAACAAAAGATTTAGTTTCAAATCAATGCGATGTGGAAGGTTTAGCTACAAATCCTCGCGAAACAAATGATTTAGCTTCAATTACTTGCAATATAAGTGATATAGCTTCAAATGCAGGCGAAACAAAAGAGTTAGCTTCAAATCAATGCGATGTAGAAGGTTTAGCTTCAAATCCATGCGAAACAAATGATTTAGCATCAGATACTTGCGATATAAGTGATATAGCTTGAAAGGCAGGGGAAACAAACGAGTTAGCTTCAAATCCATGCGAAACACATGATTTAGCTTCATATCCAAGGGAAACACATGATTTAGCTACAAATCAATGCGATGTAGAAGGTTTAGCTTCAAATCCATGCGGAACAAATTGTTTAGCTTCAACTACTTGTGATATACATGATTTTGCTTCAACTGCATGCGAAACAAACGAGCTAGCTCCAAATACATGCGAAACAAATGATTTAGCTTCAAACCAATGCGATGGGGAAGGTTTAGCTTCAAATCCGCGTGAAACAAATGATTTACATTCAAATACTTGCGATATAAGTGATATAGCTTCAAATGCAGGAGAGACAGATGAGTTAGCTTCAATCCCATGCGAAACACATGATTTAGCTTCAAATGAATGCGAAGTTGAAGGCTCATCTTCAAATCCAAGCGAAACAAATGGTTTAGCTTCAACTACTTGTGATATACATGATTTAGCTTCATCTGCATGCGATACAAACGAGTTAGCTTCAAATCCATGCGAAACACATGATTTAGCTTCACACCAATGTGATGTAGTAGGCTTAGCTTCAAATCCGCGAGAAACAAATGATTTACATTCAAATACTTGCGATATATGTGATACAGCTTCAAATGCAGGCGAAACTAACGAGTTAGCTTCAAATCCATGTGAAACAAATGATCTAGCTTCATATACAAGGGAAACACATGATTTAGCTTCAAATCAATGCGATGTAGAAGGTTTAGATTCAAATCTGAGCAAAACAAATGACTCATCTTCAATACTCTCGATATTGGTGATGTAGCTTCAAATGCAGACGAAACACACGATTAGCTTCAAATCCATGCGAAACAAATGATTTAGTTTCAAGTCAATTCTTAGTAGAAGGCTTGGCTTCAAATCCAAGCGAAACAAATGGCTTAGATACAGATACTTGTGATATACATGATTTAGCTTCAGCTGCATGCGAAACAAACGAGTTAGCTTCAAATCCAAGCGAGAGACGTGATTTAGCTGCAAATCAGTGCGAAGTAGAAGGCTTAGCTTCAAATACGTGCCAAACAAATGGTTTAGCTACAAATACTTGTGATATACAATATTTAGCTACAACTGCATGCGAAACAAACGAGTTAGCTTCAAATCCATGCGAAACACACGATTTAGCTTCAAATCAATGCGATGTAGAAGGTTTAGCTTCAACTACGTGCGAAACAAATGATTTAGATTCAAAAGCAGGCGGAATAGTCGAGTTATCTTCAAATGCTTGCGAAACACATGATTTAGATTCAAATTCATGCGAAACGCATGGATTAGCTTCATATTCTTGCGAAACGAATGGTTTTGCTTCAGATACTTGCGATGTAAATGATATAGTTTCAAATGCTGGCGAAACAAACGAGATAGCTTCAAATCCATGCCAAACAAATGATTTAGCTGCAAATCAATGCGATGTAGAAGGCATAGCTTCAAATCCGTGCGTAACACATGATTTACCTTCAAATCAATTCGAAGTACACGGCTTAGATTCAAATCCATGCGAAATGAACAATTTAGCTTCAGATTCATGCGAAATACACGAATTAGCTTTAAATCAACGCGAAACATACGATCTAGCTTCAATATCATGCGATATACACGATTTCGCTTCAAATTCGTGCGAAATAGCGATTTTAAACAAACGATTTAGCTTCAAATTCATGTGATATGAACAATTTAGCTCCAGATTAATGCGAAATACACGAATTAGCTTTAAATCAACGCGAAACATACGATTTAGCAGAAATATCATGCGATATACACGATTTTGCTTCAAATTCTTGCGAAATAGCGATTTTAAACAAACGATTTAGATTCAAATTCATGCGAAATGAACAATTTTGCTTCAGATTCATGCGAAATACAGGAATTAGCTTTAAATCAATGCGAAACATACGATTTATCGACAATATCATGCGAAACACATGATTTCGCTTCAAATTCGTGCGAAATAGAGAATTTAAACAAAGATTTAGCTTCAAATTCATGCGAAATGAACAATTTAGCTTCAAATTAATGCGAAATACACGAACTAGCTTTAAATCAACGCGAAACATACGATTTAGCTTCAATATCATGCGAAACACACGATTTCGATTGAAATTCGTGCGAAATAGCGATTTTCAACAAACGATTTAGCTTCAAATTCATGCGAAATGAACAATTTAGCTTCAGATTAATGCGAAATACACGAATTAGCTTTAAATCAACGCGAAACATACGATTTAGATTCAATATCATGCGAAACACACGATTTCGATTGAAATTCGTGCGAAATAGCGATTTTCAACAAACCATTTAGCTTCAAATTCATGCGAAATGAACAATTTAGCTTCAAATTAATGCGAAATACACGAATTAGCTTTAAATCAACGCGAAACATACGATTTAGCTTCAATATCAAACGATATACACGATTTCGCTTCAAATTCGTGCGAAATAGCGATTTTAAACAAACGATTTAGCTTGAAATTCATGCGAAATGAACAATTTAGCTTCAGATTCATGCGAAATACACGAATTAGCTTTAAATCAACGCGAAACATACGATTTAACTTCAATATCAAGCGATATACACGATTTCGCTTCAAATTCGGGGGGAAATAGCGATTTTAAACAAACGATTTAGCTTCAAATTCATGCGAAATGAACAATTTAGCTTCAGATTCATGCGAAATACACGAATATGCTTTAAATCAACGCGAAACATACGATCTAGCTTCAATATCATGCGATATACACGATTTCGCTTCATATTCGTGCGAAATAGCGATTTTAAACAAACGATTTAGCTTGAAATTCATGCGAAATGAACAATTTAGCTTCAGATTCATGCGAAATACACGAATTAGCTTTAAATCAACGCGAAACATACGATTTAACTTCAATATCAAGCGATATACACGATTTCGCTTCAAATTCGGGGGGAAATAGCGATTTTTAACAAACGATTTAGCTTCAAATTCATGTGACATGAACAATTTTGCTTCAGATTCATGCGAAATACAGGAAGTAGCTTTAAATCAATGCGAAACATACGATTTATCGACAATATCATGCGAAACACACGATTTCGCTTCAAATTCGTGCGAAATAGAGAATTTAAACAAAGATTTAGCTTCAAATTCATGCGAAATGAACAATTTAGCTTCAGATTAATGCGAAATACACGAACTAGCTTTAAATCAACGCGAATCATACGATTTAGCTTCAATATCATGCGAAACACACGTTTTCGATTGAAATTCGTGCGAAATAGCGATTTTCGACAAACGATTTAGCTTCAAATTCATGCGAAATGAACAATTTAGCTTCAGATTAATGCGAAATACACGAATTAGCTTTAAATCAACGCGAAACATACGATTTAGATTCAATATCATGCGATATACACGATTTCGCTTCAAATTCGTGCGAAATAGCGATTTTAAACAAACGATTTAGCTTCAAATTCATGTGATATGAACTATTTAACTTCAGATTCATGCGAAATACACGAATTAGCTTTAAATCAACGCGAAACATACGATCTAGCTTCAATATCATGCGATATACACGATTTCGCTTCAAATTCGTGCGAAATAGCGATTTTAAACAAACGATTTAGCTTCAAATTCATGTGATATGAACTATTTAACTTCAGATTCATGCTAAATACACGAATTAGCTTTAAATCAACGCGAAACATACGATTTAGCTTCAATATCATGCGATATACACGATTTCGCTTCAAATTCGTGCGAAATAGCGATTTTAAACAAACAATTTAGCTTCAAATTCATGCGAAATGAACAATTTAGCTTCAAATTAATGCGAAATACACGAACTAGCTTTAAATCAACGCGAAACATACGATTTAGCTTCAATATCATGCGAAACACACGATTTCGATTGAAATTCGTGCGAAATAGCGATTTTCAACAAACGATTTAGCTTCAAATTCATGCGAAATGAACAATTTAGCTTCAGATTAATGCGAAATACACGAATTAGCTTTAAATCAACGCGAAACATACGATTTAGATTCAATATCATGCGAAACACACGATTTCGATTGAAATTCGTGCGAAATAGCGATTTTCAACAAACGATTTAGCTTCAAATTCATGCGAAATGAACAATTTAGCTTCAAATTAATGCGAAATACACGAATTAATTTTAAATCAACGCGAAACATACGATTTAGCTTGAATATCAAACGATATACACGATTTCGCTTCAAATTCGTGCGAAATAGCGATTTTAAACAAACCATTTAGCTTCAAATTCATGCGAAATGAACAATTTAGCTTCAGATTCATGCGAAATACACGAATTAGCTTTAAATCAACGCGAAACATACGATTTAACATCAATATCAAGCGATATACACGATTTCGCTTCAAATTCGTGCGAAATAGAGAATTTAAACAAAGATTTAGCTTCAAATTCATGCGAAATGAACAATTTAGCTTCAAATTAATGCGAAATACACGAACTAGCTTTAAATCAACGCGAAACATACGATTTAGCTTCAATATCATGCGAAACACACGATTTCGATTGAAATTCGTGCGAAATAGCGATTTTAAACAAACGATTTAGCTTCAAATTCATGTGATATCAACTATTTAACTTCAGATTCATGCGAAATACACGAATTAGCTTTAAATCAACGCGAAACATACGATTTAACTTCAATATCAAGCGAAATACACGATCTCGCTTCAAATTCGGGGGGGAAATAGCGATTTTAAACAAACGATTTAGCTTCAAATTCATGCGAAATGAACAATTTAGCTTCAGATTCATGCGAAATACACGAATTAGCTTTAAATCAACGCGAAACATACGATCTAGCTTCAATATCATGCGATATACACGATTTCGCTTCAAATTCGTGCGAAATAGCGATTTTAAACAAACGATTTAGCTTCAAATTCATGTGATATGAACAATTTAGCTCCAGATTAATGCGAAATACACGAATTAGCTTTAAATCAACGCGAAACATACGATGTAACTTCAATATCATGCGAAACACACGATTTCGCTTCAAATTCGTGCGAAATAGCGATTTTAAACAAACGATTTAGCTTCAAATTCATGCGAAATGAACAATTTAGCTTCAGATTCATGCTAAATACACGAATTAGCTTTAAATCAACGCGAAACATACGATTTAGATTCAATATCATGCGAAACACACGATTTCGATTGAAATTCGTGCGATATAGCGATTTTTCAACAAACGATTTACCTTCAAATTCATGCGAAATGAACAATTTAGCTTCAGATTCATGCTAAATACACGAATTAGCTTTAAATCAACGCGAAACATACGATTTAGCTTCAATATCATTGCGATATACACGATTTCGCTTCAAATTCGTGCGAAATAGCGATTTTAAACAAACGATTTAGCTTCAAATTCATGCGAAATGAACAATTTAGCTTCAGATTCATGCGAAATACACGAATTAGCTTTAAATCAACGCGAAACATACGATTTAGCTTCAATATCATGCGATATACACGATTTCGCTTCAAATTCGTGCGAAATAGCGATTTTAAACAAACAATTTAGCTTCAAATTCATGCGAAATGAACAATTTAGCTTCAGATTCATGCTAAATACACGAATTAGCTTTAAATCAACGCGAAACATACGATTTAGCTTCAATATCATGCGATATACACGATTTCGCTTCAAATTCGTGCGAAATAGCGATTTTAAACAAACGATTTAGCTTCAAATTCATGCGAAATGAACAATTTAGCTTCAGATTCATGCGAAATACACGAATTAGCTTTAAATCAACGCGAAACATACGATTTAACTTCAATATCAAGCGATATACACGATTTCGCTTCAAATTCGGGGGGAAATAGCAATTTTAAACAAACGATTTAGCTTCAAATTCATGCGAAATGAACAATTTAGCTTCAGATTCATGCTAAATACACGAATTAGCTTTAAATCAACGCGAAACATACGATTTAGCTTCAATATCATGCGATATACACGATTTCGCTTCAAATTCGTGCGAAATAGCGATTTTAAACAAACGATTTAGCTTCATATTCATGTGATATGAACTATTTAACTTCAGATTCATGCGAAATACACGAATTAGCTTTAAATCAACGCGAAACATACGATTTAACTTCAATATCAAGCGATATACACGATTTCGCTTCAAATTCGGGGGGAAATAGCGATTTTTAAACAAACGATTTAGCTTCAAATTCATGCGAAATGAACAATTTAGCTTCAGATTCATGCGAAATACACGAATTAGCTTTAAATCAACGCGAAACATACGATTTAGCTTCAATATCATGCGAAACACACGATTTCGATTGAAATTCGTGCGAAATAGCGATTTTCAACAAACGATTTAGCTTCAAATCATGCGAAATGAACAATTTAGCTTCAGATTAATGCGAAATACACGAATTAGCTTTAAATCAACGCGAAACATACGATTTAGATTCAATATCATGCGAAACACACGATTTCGATTGAAATTCGTGCGAAATAGCGATTTTTCAACAAACGATTTAGCTTCAAATTCATGCGAAATGAACAATTTAGCTTCAAATTAATGCGAAATACACGAATTAGCTTTAAATCAACGCGAAACATACGATTTAGCTTGAATATCAAACGATATACACGATTTCGCTTCAAATTCGTGCGAAATAGCGATTTTAAACAAACCATTTAGCTTCAAATTCATGCGAAATGAACAATTTAGCTTCAGATTCATGCGAAATACACGAATTAGCTTTAAATCAACGCGAAACATACGATTTAACATCAATATCAAGCGATATACACGATTTCGCTTCAAATTCGTGCGAAATAGAGAATTTAAACAAAGATTTAGCTTCAAATTCATGCGAAATGAACAATTTAGCTTCAAATTAATGCGAAATACACGAACTAGCTTTAAATCAACGCGAAACATACGATTTAGCTTCAATATCATGCGAAACACACGATTTCGATTGAAATTCGTGCGAAATAGCGATTTTAAACAAACGATTTAGCTTCAAATTCATGTGATATCAACTATTTAACTTCAGATTCATGCGAAATACACGAATTAGCTTTAAATCAACGCGAAACATACGATTTAACTTCAATATCAAGCGAAATACACGATCTCGCTTCAAATTCGGGGGGAAATAGCGATTTTAAACAAACGATTTAGCTTCAAATTCATGCGAAATGAACAATTTAGCTTCAGATTCATGCGAAATACACGAATTAGCTTTAAATCAACGCGAAACATACGATCTAGCTTCAATATCATGCGATATACACGATTTCGCTTCAAATTCGTGCGAAATAGCGATTTTAAACAAACGATTTAGCTTCAAATTCATGTGATATGAACAATTTAGCTCCAGATTAATGCGAAATACACGAATTAGCTTTAAATCAACGCGAAACATACGATGTAACTTCAATATCATGCGAAACACACGATTTCGCTTCAAATTCGTGCGAAATAGCGATTTTAAACAAACGATTTAGCTTCAAATTCATGCGAAATGAACAATTTAGCTTCAGATTCATGCTAAATACACGAATTAGCTTTAAATCAACGCGAAACATACGATTTAGATTCAATATCATGCGAAACACACGATTTCGATTGAAATTCGTGCGATATAGCGATTTTCAACAAACGATTTACCTTCAAATTCATGCGAAATGAACAATTTAGCTTCAGATTCATGCTAAATACACGAATTAGCTTTAAATCAACGCGAAACATACGATTTAGCTTCAATATCATTGCGATATACACGATTTCGCTTCAAATTCGTGCGAAATAGCGATTTTAAACAAACGATTTAGCTTCAAATTCATGCGAAATGAACAATTTAGCTTCAGATTCATGCGAAATACACGAATTAGCTTTAAATCAACGCGAAACATACGATTTAGCTTCAATATCATGCGATATACACGATTTCGCTTCAAATTCGTGCGAAATAGCGATTTTAAACAAACAATTTAGCTTCAAATTCATGCGAAATGAACAATTTAGCTTCAGATTCATGCTAAATACACGAATTAGCTTTAAATCAACGCGAAACATACGATTTAGCTTCAATATCATGCGATATACACGATTTCGCTTCAAATTCGTGCGAAATAGCGATTTTAAACAAACGATTTAGCTTCAAATTCATGCGAATGAACAATTTAGCTTCAGATTCATGCGAAATACACGAATTAGCTTTAAATCAACGCGAAACATACGATTTAACTTCAATATCAAGCGATATACACGATTTCGCTTCAAATTCGGGGGGAAATAGCAATTTTAAACAAACGATTTAGCTTCAAATTCATGCGAAATGAACAATTTAGCTTCAGATTCATGCTAAATACACGAATTAGCTTTAAATCAACGCGAAACATACGATTTTAGCTTCAATATCATGCGATATACACGATTTCGCTTCAAATTCGTGCGAAATAGCGATTTTAAACAAACGATTTAGCTTCATATTCATGTGATATGAACTATTTAACTTCAGATTCATGCGAAATACACGAATTAGCTTTAAATCAACGCGAAACATACGATTTAACTTCAATATCAAGCGATATACACGATTTCGCTTCAAATTCGGGGGGAAATAGCGATTTTAAACAAACGATTTAGCTTCAAATTCATGCGAAATGAACAATTTAGCTTCAGATTCATGCGAAATACACGAATTAGCTTTAAATCAACGCGAAACATACGATTTAGCTTCAATATCATGCGATATACACGATTTCGCTTCAAATTCGTGCGAAATAGCGATTTTAAACAAACGATTTAGCTTCAAATTCATGCGAAATGAACAATTTAGCTTCAGATTCATGCGAAATACACGAATTAGCTTTAAATCAATGCGAAACATACGATTTAACTTCAATATCAAGCGATATACACGATTTCGCTTCAAATTCGGGGGGAAATAGCGATTTTAAACAAACGATTTAGCTTCAAATTCATGCGAAATGAACAATTTAGCTTCAGATTCATGCTAAATACACGAATTAGCTTTAAATCAACGCGAAACATACGATTTAGCTTCAATATCATGCGATATACACGATTTCGCTTCAAATTCTTGCGAAATAACGATTTTAAACAAACGATTTAGCTTCAAATTAATGTGATATGAACTATTTAACTTCAGATTCATGCTAAATACACGAATTAGCTTTAAATCAACGCGAAACATACGATTTAGCTTCAATATCATGCGATATACACGATTTCGCTTCAAATTCGTGCGAAATAGCGATTTTAAACAAACAATTTAGCTTCAAATTCATGCGAAATGAACAATTTAGCTTCAGATTCATGCAAAATACACGAATTAGCTTTAAATCAACGCGAAACATACGATTTAACATCAATATCAAGCGATATACACGATTTCGCTTCAAATTCGTGCGAAATAGAGAATTTAAACAAAGATTTAGCTTCAAATTCATGCGAAATGAACAATTTAGCTTCAAATTAATGCGAAATACACGAACTAGCTTTAAATCAACGCGAAACATACGATTTAGCTTCAATATCATGCGAAACACACGATTTCGATTGAAATTCGTGCGAAATAGCGATTTTCAACAAACGATTTAGCTTCAAATTCATGCGAAATGAACAATTTAGCTTCAGATTAAAGCGAAATACACGAATTAGCTTTAAATCAACGCGAAACATACGATTTAACTTCAATATCAAGCGATATACACGATTTTTGCTTCAAATTCTTGCGAAATAGCGATTTTAAACAAACGATTTAGATTCAAATTCATGCGAAATGAACAATTTTGCTTCAGATTCATGCGAAATACACGAATGAGCTTCGAATTCAAGCGAAACATTACGATTTAGCTTCAATATCATGCGAAACACACGATTTCGATCCAAATTCGTGCGAAATAGCGATTTTAAACAAACGATTTGGCTTCAAATTCATGCGATATGAACAATTTAGCTTCAGATTCATGCGAAATACACGAATCAGCTTCAAATTCATACGAAACAAACGATTTAACTTCAATATCATGCGAAACACACGACTTCGATTCGAATTCGTGCAAAATAGCGATTTTAAACAAACGATTTGGTTTCAAATTCAGGCGAAGTGAACAATTTAGCTTCAGATTCATGCGAAATACACGAATCAGCTTCAAATTCACGCGAAACATACGATTTAGATTCAATATCATGCAAAACACACGATTTCGAATCAAATTCGTGCAAAATGGCGATTTTAAACAAACGATTTAGCTTCAAATTCATGCGAAATGAACAATTTAGCTTCAGATTCATGCGAACTACACGAAGTAGCTTCAAATTCACACGAAACAAACGATTTAACTTCAATATCATGCGAAACACACGACTTCGATTCAAATTCGTGCAAAATAACGATTTTAAACAAACGATTTAGCTTCAAATTTATGCGAAATGAACAATTTAGCTTCAAATTCATGCGAAATGAACAATTTAGCTTCAGATTCATGCGAAATACACGAATCAGCTTCAAATTCACACGAAACAAACGATTTAACTTCAATATCATGCGAAACACACGACTTCGATTCGAATTCGTGCAAAATAGCGATTTTAAACAAACGATTTGGTTTCAAATTCAGGCGAAATGAACAATTTAGCTTCAGATTCATGCGAACTACACGGATTAGCTTTAAATTCACGCGAAACATACGATTTAGCTTCAATATCATGCGAAACACACGATTTCAATTCAAATTCGTGCGAAATAGCGACTTTAACCAAACGATTTAGCTTCAAATTCATGCGAAATGAACAATTTAACTTCAGATTCATGAGAAATACACGAATTAGCTTCAAATTCAAACGAAACAAACGATTTAACTTCAATATCATGCGAAACACACGATTTCGATTCAAATTCGTGCAAAATAACGATTTCAAACAAACGATTTAGCTTCAAATTTATGCGAAATGAACAATTTAGCTTCAGATTCATGCGAAATACACGAATCAGCTTCAAATTCACGCGAAACATACGATTTAGATTCAATATCATGCAAAACACACGATTTCGAATCAAATTCGTGCAAAATGGCGATTTTAAACAAACGATTTAGCTTCAAATTCATGCGAAATGAACAATTTAGCTTCAGATTCATGCGAACTACACGGATTAGCTTTAAATTCAAGCGAAACATACGATTTATCGTCAATATCATGCGAAACACACGATTTCGATTGAAATTCGTGCGAAATAGCGACTTTAGCCAAACGATTTAGCTTCAAATTCATGCGAAATGAACAATTTAGCTTCACATTCATGCGAACTACACGGATTAGCTTTAAGTTCACGCGAAACATACGATTTATCGTCAATATCATGCGATATACACGATTTCGCTTCAAATTCGTGCGAAATTGCGATTTTAAACAAACGATTTGGCGTCAAATTCATGCGATATGAACAATTTAACTTCATATTCATGAGAAATACACGAATTAGCTTCAAATTCACACGAAACAAGCGATTTAACTTCAATATCATGCGAAACACACGATTTCGATTGAAATTCGTGCGAAAAAGCGACTTTAACCAAACGATTTAGCTTCAAATTCATGCGAAATGAACAATTTAGCTTCAGATTCATGCGAAATACACGAATCAGCTTTAAATTCAAGCGAAACATACGATTTATCGTCAATATCATGCGAAACACACGATTTCGTATCAAATTCGTGCAAAATAGCGATTTTTAAACAAACGATTTAGCTTCAATATCATGCGAAACACACGATTTCGATTCAAATTCGTGCAAAATAGCGATTGTAAACAAACGATTTGGTTTCAAATTCAGGCGAAATGAACAATTTAGCTTCAGATTCATGCGAACTACACGGATTAGCTTTAAATTCACGCGAAACATACGATTTAGCTTCAATATCATGCGAAACACACGATTTCGATCCAAATTCGTGCGAAATAGCGATTTTAAACAAACGATTTGGCTTCAAATTCATGCGAAATGAACAATTTAGCTTCAGATTCATGCGAAATACACGAATCAGCTTCAAATTCACACGAAACAAACGATTTAACTTCAATATCATGCGAAACACACGACTTCGATTCGAATTCGTGCAAAATAGCGATTTTAAACAAACGATTTGGTTTCAAATTCAGGCGAAATGAACAATTTAGCTTCAGATTCATGCGAACTACACGGATTAGCTTTAAATTCACGCGAAACATACGATTTAGCTTCAATATCATGCGAAACACACGATTTCAATTCAAATTCGTGCGAAATAGCGACTTTAACCAAACGATTTAGCTTCAAATTCATGCGAAATGAACAATTTAACTTCAGATTCATGAGAAATACACGAATTAGCTTCAAATTCAAACGAAACAAACGATTTAACTTCAATATCATGCGAAACACACGATTTCGATTCAAATTCGTGCGAAATAGCGATTTTAAACAAACGATTTGGCTTCAAATTCATGCGATATGAACAATTTAACTTCAGATTCATGAGAGATACACGAATTAGCTTCAAATTCACACGAAACAAACGATTTAACTTCAATATCATGCGAAACACACGATTTCGATTCAAATTCGTGCAAAATAACGATTTTAAACAAACGATTTAGCTTCAAATTTATGCGAAATGAACAATTTAGCTTCAGATTCATGCGAAATACACGAATCAGCTTCAAATTCACGCGAAACATACGATTTAGATTCAATATCA
The DNA here is from genome assembly GCF_051020955.1 of Megalopta genalis. Classification (NCBI taxonomy): domain Eukaryota; kingdom Metazoa; phylum Arthropoda; class Insecta; order Hymenoptera; family Halictidae; genus Megalopta; species Megalopta genalis. The sequence continues at coordinate 13,615 of NW_027476898.1, read as the reverse complement.
TGCAAAACACACGATTTCGAATCAAATTCGTGCAAAATGGCGATTTTAAACAAACGATTTAGCTTCAAATTCATGCGAAATGAACAATTTAGCTTCAGATTCATGCGAACTACACGGATTAGCTTTAAATTCAAGCGAAACATACGATTTATCGTCAATATCATGCGAAACACACGATTTCGATTGAAATTCGTGCGAAATAGCGACTTTAACCAAACGATTTAGCTTCAAATTCATGCGAAATGAACAATTTAGCTTCACATTCATGCGAACTACACCGATTAGCTTTAAGTTCACGCGAATCATACGATTTATCGACAATATCATGCGATATACACGACTTCGCTTCAAATTCGTGCGAAATAGCGATTTTAAACAAACGATTTGGCTTCAAATTCATGCGAAATGAACAATTTAGCTTCAGATTCATGCGAAATACACGAATCAGCTTTAAATTCAAGCGAAACATACGATTTATCGTCAATATCATGCGAAACACACGATTTCGAATCAAATTCGTGCAAAATAGCGATTTTAAACAAACGATTTAGCTTCAAATTCATGCGAAATGAACAATTTCGCTTCTCATTCATGCGAACTACACGGATTAGCTTTACGTTCACGCGAAACATACGATTTAGCTTCAATATCATGCGAAACACACGATTTCGATTCAAATTCGTGCAAAATAGCGATTGTAAACAAACAATTTGGTTTCAAATTCAGGCGAAATGAACAATTTAGCTTCAGATTCATGCGAACTACACGGATTAGCTTTAAATTCACGCGAAACATACGATTTAGCTTCAATATCATGCGAAACACACGATTTCGATTCAAATTCGTGCAAAATAGCGATTTTAAACAAAGTATTTAGCTTCAAGTTCATGCGAAATGAACAATTTAGCTTCAGATTCATGCGAACTACACGGATTAGCTTTAAATTCAAGCGAAACATACGATTTATCGCCAATATCATGCGAAACACACGATTTCGATTGAAATTAGTGCGAAATAGCGACTTTAACCAAACGATTTAGCTTCAAATTCATGCGAAATGAACAATTTAGCTTCAGATTCATGCGAAATACACGAAACAGCTTCAAATTCATACGAAACAAACGATTTAACTTCAATATCATGCGAAACACACGACTTCGATTCGAATTCGTGCAAAATAGCGATTTTAAACAAACGATTTGGTTTCAAATTCAGGCGAAATGAACAATTTAGATTCAGATTCATGCGAACTATACGGATTAGCTTTAAATTCAAGCGAAACATACGATTTATCGTCAATATCATGCGAAACACACGATTTCGATTGAAATTCGTGCGAAATAGCGACTTTAACAAAACGATTTAGCTACAAATTCATGCGAAATGAACAATTTAGCTTCAGATTCATGCGAAATACACGAAACAGCTTCAAATTCATACGAAACAAACGATTTAACTTCAATATCATGCGAAACACACGACTTCGATTCGAATTCGTGCAAAATAGCGATTTATACAAACGATTTGGTTTCAAATTCAAGCAAAATGAACAATTTAGCTTCAGATTCATGCGAACTACACGGATTAGGTTTAAATTCACGCGAAACATACGATTTAGCTTCAATATCATGCGAAACACACGATTTCGATTGAAATTCGTGCGAAATAGCGACTTTAACCAAACGATTTAGCTTCAAATTCATGCGATATGAACAATTTAACTTCAGATTCATGAGAGATACACGAATTAGCTTCAAATTCACACGAAACAAACGATTTAACTTCAATATCATGCGAAACACACGATTTCGATTCAAATTCGTGCAAAATAACGATTTTAAACAAACGATTTAGCTTCAAATTTATGCGAAATGAACAATTTAGCTTCACATTCATGCGAACTACACGGATTAGCTTTAAATTCACGCGAAACATAGGATTTAGCTTCAATATCACGCGAAACACACGATTTCGATTCAAATTCGTGCAAAATAGCGATTTTAAACAAACGATTTAGCTTCAAATTCATGCGAAATGAACAATTTAGCTTCAGATTCATGCGAACTACACGGATTAGCTTTAAATTCAAGCGAAACATACGATTTATCGTCAATATCATGCGAAACACACGATTTCGATCCAAATTCGTGCGAAATAGCGATTTTAAACAAACGATTTGGCTTCAAATTCATGCGAAATGAACAATTTAGCTTCAGATTCATGCGAACTACACGGATTAGCTTTAAATTCAAGCGAAACATACGATTTATCGTCAATATCATGCTAAACACACGATTTCGAATCAAATTCGTGCAAAATAGCGATTTTAAACAAACGATTTAGCTTCAAATTCATGCGAAATGAACAATTTAGCTTCACATTCATGCGAACTACACGGATTAGCTTTAAGTTCACCCGAAACATACGATTTAGCTTCAATATCATGCGAAACACACGATTTCGATTCAAATTCGTGCAAAATAGCGATTGTAAACAAACGATTTGGTTTCAAATTCAGGCGAAATGAACAATTTAGCTTCAGATTCATGCGAACTACACGGATTGGGTTCAAATCAACGCGAAACATACGATTTATCGTCAATATCATGCGAAACACACGATTTCGATTGAAATTCGTGCGAAATAGCGACTTTAACCAAACGATTTATCTTCAAATTCATGTGATATGAACAATTTAACTTCAGATTCATGAGAAATACACGATTAGCTTCAAATTCACACGAAACAAACGATTTAACTTCAATATCATGCGAAACACACGACTTCGATTCGAATTCGTGCAAAATAGCGATTTTAAACAAACGATTTGGTTTCAAATTCAGGCGAAATGAACAATTTAGCTTCAGATTCATGCGAACTACACGGATTAGCTTTAAATTCACGCGAAACATACGATTTAGCTTCAATATCATGCGAAACACACGATTTCGATTCAAATTCGTGCAAAATAGCGATTTTAAACAAACGATTTGGTTTCAAATTCAGGCGAAATGAACAATTTAGCTTCAGATTCATGCGAACTACGCGGATTAGCTTTAAATTCAAGCGAAACGTACGATTTATCGTCAAAATCATGCGAAACACACGATTTCGATTGAAATTCGTGCGAAATAGCGGCTTTAACCAAACGATTATCTTCAAATTCATGCGAAATGAACAATTTAGCTTCAGATTCATGCGAAATACACGAATCAGCTTCAAATTCACACGAAACAAACGATTTAACTTCAATATCATGCGAAACACACGACTTCGATTCGAATTCGTGCAAAATAGCGATTTATACAAACGATTTGGTTTCAAATTCAGGCGAAATGAACAATTTAGCTTCAGATTCATGCGAACTACACGGATTAGGTTTAAATTCACGCGAAACATACGATTTAGCTTCAATATCATGCGAAACACACGATTTCGATTGAAATTCGTGCGAAATAGCGACTTTAACCAAACGATTTAGCTTCAAATTCATGCGAAATGAACAATTTAACTTCAGATTCATGAGAAATACACGAATTAGCTTCAAACTCAAACGAAACAAACGATTTAACTTCAATATCATGCGAAACACACGATTTCGATCCAAATTCGTGCGAAATAGCGATTTTAAACAAACGATTTGGCTTCAAATTCATGCGATATGAACAATTTAACTTCAGATTCATGAGAGATACACGAAGTAGCTTCAAATTCACACGAAACAAACGATTTAACTTCAATATCATGCGAAACACACGATTTCGATTCAAATTCGTGCAATATAACGATTTTAAACAAACGATTTAGCTTCAAATTTATGCGAAATGAACAATTTAGCTTCACATTCATGCGAACTACACGGATTAGCTTTAAATTCACGCGAAACATACGATTTAGCTTCAATATCATGCGAAACACACGATTTCGATTCAAATTCGTGCAAAATAGCGATTTTAAACAAACGATTTAGCTTCAAATTCATGCGAAATGAACAATTTATCTTCAGATTCATGCGAACTACACGGATTAGCTTTAAATTCAAGCGAAACATACGATTTATCGTCAATATCATGCGAAACACACGATTTCGATTGAAATTCTTGCGAAATAGCGACTTTAACCAAACGATTTAGCTTCAAATTCATGCGAAATGAACAATTTAGCTTCAGATTCATGCGAAATACACGAATGAGCTTCAAATTCACGCGAAACATACGATTTAGCTTCAATATCATGCGAAACACACGATTTCGATCCAAATTCGTGCGAAATAGCGATTTTAAACAAACGATTTGGCTTCAAATTCATGCGATATGAACAATTTAGCTTCAGATTCATGCGAAATACACGAATCAGCTTCAAATTCATACGAAACAAACGATTTAACTTCAATATCATGCGAAACACACGACTTCGATTCGAATTCGTGCAAAATAGCGACTTTAAACAAACGATTTGGTTTCAAATTCAGGCGAAGTGAACAATTTAGCTTCAGATTCATGCGAAATACACGAATCAGCTTCAAATTCACGCGAAACATACGATTTAGATTCAATATCATGCAAAACACACGATTTCGAATCAAATTCGTGCAAAATGGCGATTTTAAACAAACGATTTAGCTTCAAATTCATGCGAAATGAACAATTTAGCTTCAGATTCATGCGAACTACACGAAGTAGCTTCAAATTCACACGAAACAAACGATTTAACTTCAATATCATGCGAAACACACGACTTCGATTCAAATTCGTGCAAAATAACGATTTTAAACAAACGATTTAGCTTCAAATTTATGCGAAATGAACAATTTAGCTTCAAATTCATGCGAAATGAACAATTTAGAATCAGATTCATGCGAAATACACGAATCAGCTTCAAATTCACACGAAACAAACGATTTAACTTCAATATCGTGCGAAACACACGACTTCGATTCGAATTCGTGCAAAATAGCGATTTTAAACAAACGATTTGGTTTCAAATTCAGGCGAAATGAACAATTTAGCTTCAGATTCATGCGAACTACACGGATTAGCTTTAAATACACGCGAAACATACGATTTAGCTTCAATATCATGCGAAACACACGATTTCAATTCAAATTCGTGCGAAATAGCGACTTTAACCAAACGATTTAGCTTCAAATTCATGCGAAATGAACAATTTAACTTCAGATTCATGAGAAATACACGAATTAGCTTCAAATTCAAACGAAACAAACGATTTAACTTCAATATCATGCGAAACAAACGATTTCGATTCAAATTCGTGCAAAATAACGATTTCAAACAAACGATTTAGCTTCAAATTCATGCGAAATGAACAATTTAGCTTCACATTCATGCGAACTACACGGATTAGCTTTAAGTTCACGCGAAACATACGATTTATCGACAATATCATGCGATATACACGACTTCGCTTCAAATTCGTGCGAAATAGCGATTTTAAACAAACGATTTGGCTTCAAATTCATGCGAAATGAACAATTTAGCTTCAGATTCATGCGAAATACACGAATCAGCTTTAAATTCAAGCGAAACATACGATTTATCGTCAATATCATGCGAAACACACGATTTCGAATCAAATTCGTGCAAAATAGCGATTTTAAACAAACGATTTAGCTTCAAATTCATGCGAAATGAACAATTTAGCTTCAGATTCATGCGAACTACACGGATTAGCTTTAAATTCAAGCGAAACATACGATTTATCGTCAATATCATGCGAAACACACGATTTCGATTGAAATTCGTGCGAAATAGCGACTTTAACCAAACGATTTAGCTTCAAATTCATGCGAAATGAACAATTTAGCTTCACATTCATGCGAACTACACGGATTAGCTTTAAGTTCACGCGAAACATACGATTTATCGTCAATATCATGCGATATACACGATTTCGCTTCAAATTCGTGCGAAATAGCGATTTTAAACAAACGATTTGGCGTCAAATTCATGCGATATGAACAATTTAACTTCAGATTCATGAGAAATACACGAATTAGCTTCAAATTCACACGAAACAAGCGATTTAACTTCAATATCATGCGAAACACACGATTTCGATTGAAATTCGTGCGAAAAAGCGACTTTAACCAAACGATTTAGCTTCAAATTCATGCGAAATGAACAATTTAGCTTCAGATTCATGCGAAATACACGAATCAGCTTTAAATTCAAGCGAAACATACGATTTATCGTCAATATCATGCGAAACACACGATTTCGAATCAAATTCGTGCAAAATAGCGATTTTAAACAAACGATTTAGCTTCAATATCATGCGAAACACACGATTTCGATTGAAATTCGTGCGAAAAAGCGACTTTAACCAAACGATTTAGCTTCAAATTCATGCGAAATGAACAATTTAGCTTCAGATTCATGCGAAATACACGAATCAGCTTTAAATTCAAGCGAAACATACGATTTATCGTCAATATCATGCGAAACACACGATTTCGAATCAAATTCGTGCAAAATAGCGATTTTAAACAAACGATTTAGCTTCAATATCATGCGAAACACACGATTTCGATTCAAATTCGTGCAAAATAGCGATTGTAAACAAACGATTTGGTTTCAAATTCAGGCGAAATGAACAATTTAGCTTCAGATTCATGCGAACTACACGGATTAGCTTTAAATTCACGCGAAACATACGATTTAGCTTCAATATCATGCGAAACACACGATTTCGATCCAAATTCGTGCGAAATAGCGATTTTAAACAAACGATTTGGCTTCAAATTCATGCGAAATGAACAATTTAGCTTCAGATTCATGCGAAATACACGAATCAGCTTCAAATTCACACGAAACAAACGATTTAACTTCAATATCATGCGAAACACACGACTTCGATTCGAATTCGTGCAAAATAGCGATTTTAAACAAACGATTTGGTTTCAAATTCAGGCGAAATGAACAATTTAGCTTCAGATTCATGCGAACTACACGGATTAGCTTTAAATTCACGCGAAACATACGATTTAGCTTCAATATCATGCGAAACGCACGATTTCAATTCAAATTCGTGCGAAATAGCGACTTTAACCAAACGATTTAGCTTCAAATTCATGCGAAATGAACAATTTAACTTCAGATTCATGAGAAATACACGAATTAGCTTCAAATTCAAACGAAACAAACGATTTAACTTCAATATCATGCGAAACACACGATTTCGATCCAAATTCGTGCGAAATAGCGATTTTAAACAAACGATTTGGCTTCAAAATCATGCGATATGAACAATTTAACTTCAGATTCATGAGAGATACACGAATTAGCTTCAAATTCACACGAAACAAACGATTTAACTTCAATATCATGCGAAACACACGATTTCGATTCAAATTCGTGCAAAATAACGATTTTAAACAAACGATTTAGCTTCAAATTTATGCGAAATGAACAATTTAGCTTCAGATTCATGCGAAATACACGAACCAGCTTCAAATTCACGCGAAACATACGATTTAGATTCAATATCATGCAAAACACACGATTTCGAATCAAATTCGTGCAAAATGGCGATTTTAAACAAACGATTTAGCTTCAAATTCATGCGAAATGAACAATTTAGCTTCAGATTCATGCGAACTACACGGATTAGCTTTAAATTCAAGCGAAACATACGATTTATCGTCAATATCATGCGAAACACACGATTTCGATTGAAATTCGTGCGAAATAGCGACTTTAACCAAACGATTTAGCTTCAAATTCATGCGAAATGAACAATTTAGCTTCACATTCATGCGAACTACACGGATTAGCTTTAAGTTCACGCGAAACATACGATTTATCGACAATATCATGCGTTATACACGACTTCGCTTCAAATTCGTGCGAAATAGCGATTTTAAACAAACGATTTGGCTTCAAATTCATGCGAAATGAACAATTTAGCTTCAGATTCATGCGAAATACACGAATCAGCTTTAAATTCAAGCGAAACATACGATTTATCGTCAATATCATGCGAAACACACGATTTCGAATCAAATTCGTGCAAAATAGCGATTTTAAACAAACGATTTAGCTTCAAACTCATGCGAAATGAACAATTTCGCTTCACATTCATGCGAACTACACGGATTAGCTTTACGTTCACGCGAAACATACGATTTAGCTTCAATATCATGCGAAACACACGATTTCGATTCAAATTCGAGCAAAATAGCGATTGTAAACAAACAATTTGGTTTCAAATTCAGGCGAAATGAACAATTTAGCTTCAGATTCATGCGAACTACACGGATTAGCTTTAAATTCACGCGAAACATACGATTTAGCTTCAATATCATGCGAAACACACGATTTCGATTCAAATTCGTGCAAAATAGCGATTTTAAACAAACTATTTAGCTTCAAGTTCATGAGAAATGAACAATTTAGCTTCAGATTCATGCGAACTACACGGATTAGCTTTAAATTCAAGCGAAACATACGATTTATCGCCAATATCATGCGAAACACACGATTTCGATTGAAATTAGTGCGAAATAGCGACTTTAACCAAACGATTTAGCTTCAAATTCATGCGAAATGAACAATTTAGCTTCAGATTCATGCGAAATACACGAATCAGCTTCAAATTCATACGAAACAAACGATTTAACTTCAATATCATGCGAAACACACGACTTCGATTCGAATTCGTGCAAAATAGCGATTTTAAACAAACGATTTGGTTTCAAATTCAGGCGAAATGAACAATTTAGATTCAGATTCATGCGAACTACACGGATTAGCTTTAAATTCAAGCGAAACATACGATTTATCGTCAATATCATGCGAAACACACGATTTCGATTGAAATTCGTGCGAAATAGCGACTTTAACCAAACGATTTAGCTACAAATTCATGCGAAATGAACAATTTAGCTTCAGATTCATGCGAAATACACGAATCAGCTTCAAATTCACGCGAAACATACGATTTATCGTCAATATCATGCGAAACACACGATTTCGATCCAAATTCGTGCGAAATAGCGATTTTAAACAAACGATTTGGCTTCAAATTCATGCGAAATGAACAATTTAGCTTCAGATTCATGCGAAATACACGAATCAGCTTCAAATTCACGCGAAACATACGATTTAGATTCAATATCATGCAAAACACACGATTTCGAATCAAATTCGTGCAAAATAGCGATTTTAAACAAACGATTTAGCTTCAAATTCATGCGAAATGAACAATTTAGCTTCACATTCATGCGAACTACACGGATTAGCTTTAAGTTCACCCGAAACATACGATTTAGCTTCAATATCATGCGAAACACACGATTTCGATTCAAATTCGTGCAAAATAGCGATTGTAAACAAACGATTTGGTTTCAAATTCAGGCGAAATGAACAATTTAGCTTCAGATTCATGCGAACTACACGGATTGGGTTCAAATCAACGCGAAACATACGATTTAATTTCAATATCATGCGAAACACACGATTTCGATTCAAATTCGTGCAAAATAACGATTTCAAACAAACGATTTAGCTTCAAATTTATGCGAAATGAACAATTTAGCTTCAGATTCATGCGAAATACACGAATCAGCATCAAATTCACGCGAAACATACGATTTAGATTCAATATCATGCAAAACACACGATTTCGAATCAAATTCGTGCAAAATGGCGATTTTAAACAAACGATTTAGCTTCAAATTCATGCGAAATGAACAATTTAGCTTCAGATTCATGCGAACTACACGGATTAGCTTTAAATTCACGCGAAACATACGATTTAGCTTCAATATCATGCGAAACACACGATTTCGATCCAAATTCGTGCGTAATAGCGACTTTAATCAAACGATTTGGTTTCAAATTCAGGCGAAATGAACAATTTAGCTTCAGATTCATGCGAACTACGCGGATTAGCTTTAAATTCAAGCGAAACGTACGATTTATCGTCAAAATCATGCGAAACACACGATTTCGATTGAAATTCGTGCGAAATAGCGGCTTTAACCAAACGATTATCTTCAAATTCATGCGAAATGAACAATTTAGCTTCAGATTCATGCGAAATACACGAATCAGCTTCAAATTCACACGAAACAAACGATTTAACTTCAATATCATGCGAAACACACGACTTCGATTCGAATTCGTGCAAAATAGCGATTTATACAAACGATTTGGTTTCAAATTCAGGCGAAATGAACAATTTAGCTTCAGATTCATGCGAACTACACGGATTAGGTTTAAATTCACGCGAAACATACGATTTAGCTTCAATATCATGCGAAACACACGATTTCGATTGAAATTCGTGCGAAATAGCGACTTTAACCAAACGATTTAGCTTCAAATTCATGCGAAATGAACAATTTAGCTTCAGATTCATGCGAAATACACGAATCAGCTTCAAATTCACGCGAAACATACGATTTAGATTCAATATCATGCAAAACACACGATTTCGAATCAAATTCGTGCAAAATGGCGATTTTAAACAAACGATTTAGCTTCAAATTCATGCGAAATGAACAATTTAGCTTCAGATTCATGCGAAATACACGAATCAGCTTCAAATTCACGCGAAACATACGATTTAGATTCAATATCATGCGAAACACACGATTTCGATTGAAATTCGTGCGAAATAGCGACTTTAACCAAACGATTTAGCTTCAAATTCATGCGAAATGAACAATTTAGCTTCACATTCATGCGAACTACACGGATTAGCTTTAAGTTCACGCGAAACATACGATTTATCGACAATATCATGCGATATACACGACTTCGCTTCAAATTCGTGCGAAATAGCGATTTTAAACAAACGATTTGGCTTCAAATTCATGCGAAATGAACAATTTAGCTTCAGATTCATGCGAAATACACGAATCAGCTTTAAATTCAAGCGAAACATACGATTTATCGTCAATATCATGCGAAACACACGATTTCGAATCAAATTCGTGCAAAATAGCGATTTTAAACAAACGATTTAGCTTCAAATTCATGCGAAATGAACAATTTCGCTTCACATTCATGCGAACTACACGGATTAGCTTTACGTTCACGCGAAACATACGATTTAGCTTCAATATCATGCGAAACACACGATTTCGATTCAAATTCGTGCAAAATAGCGATTGTAAACAAACAATTTGGTTTCAAATTCAGGCGAAATGAACAATTTAGCTTCAGATTCATGCGAACTACACGGATTAGCTTTAAATTCACGCGAAACATACGATTTAGCTTCAATATCATGCGAAACACACGATTTCGATTCAAATTCGTGCAAAATAGCGATTTTAAACAAACTATTTAGCTTCAAGTTCATGCGAAATGAACAATTTAGCTTCAGATTCATGCGAACTACACGGATTAGCTTTAAATTCAAGCGAAACATACGATTTATCGCCAATATCATGCGAAACACACGATTTCGATTGAAATTAGTGCGAAATAGCGACTTTAACCAAACGATTTAGCTACAAATTCATGCGAAATGAACAATTTAGCTTCAGATTCATGCGAAATACACGAATCAGCTTCAAATTCATACGAAACAAACGATTTAACTTCAATATCATGCGAAACACACGATTTCGATTCAAATTCGTGCAATATAACGATTTTAAACAAACTATTTAGCTTCAAATTTATGCGAAATGAACAATTTAGCTTCACATTCATGCGAACTACACGGATTAGCTTTATATTCACGCGAAACATACGATTTAGCTTCAATATCATGCGAAACACACGATTTCGATTCAAATTCGTGCAAAATAGCGATTTTAAACAAACGATTTAGCTTCAAATTCATGCGAAATGATCAATTTAGCTTCAGATTCATGCGAACTACACGGATTAGCTTTAAATTCAAGCGAAACATACGATTTATCGTCAATATCATGCGAAACACACGATTTCGATTGAAATTCTTGCGAAATAGCGACTTTAACCAAACGATTTAGCTTCAAATTCATGCGAAATGAACAATTTAGCTTCAGATTCATGCGAAATATACGAATCAGCTTCAAATTCACGCGAAACATACGATTTAGCTTCAATATCATGCGAAACACACGATTTCGATCCAAATTCGTGCGAAATAGCGATTTTAAACAAACGATTTGGCTTCAAATTCATGCGATATGAACAATTTAACTTCAGATTCATGAGAAATACACGAATTAGCTTCAAATTCACACTAAACAAACGATTTAACTTCAATATCATGCGAAACACACGATTTCGATTCAAATTCGTGCAAAATAACGATTTTAAACAAACGATTTAGCTTCAAATTTATGCGAAATGAACAATTTAGCTTCAGATTCATGCGAAATACACGGATTAGCTTTAAATTCAAGCGAAACATACGATTTATCGTCAATATCATGCGAAACACACGATTTCGAATCAAATTCGTGCAAAATAGCGATTTTAAACAAACGATTTAGCTTCAAATTCATGCGAAATGAACAATTTAGCTTCAGATTCATGCGAACTACACGGATTAGCTTTAAATTCAAGCGAAACATACGATTTATCGTCAATATCATGCGAAACACACGATTTCGATTCGAATTCGTGCAAAATAGCGATTTTAAACAAACGATTTGGCTTCAAATTCATGCGATATGAACAATTTAACTTCAGATTCATGAGAAATACACGAATTAGCTTCAAATTCACACGAAACAAGCGATTTAACTTCAATATCATGCGAAACACACGATTTCGATTGAAATTCGTGCGAAAAAGCGACTTTAACCAAACGATTTAGCTTCAAATTCATGCGAAATGAACAATTTAGCTTCAGATTCATGCGAAATACACGAACCAGCTTTAAATTCAAGCGAAACATACGATTTATCGTCAATATCATGCGAAACACACGATTTCGAATCAAATTCGTGCAAAATAGCGATTTTAAACAAACGATTTAGCTTCAAATTCATGCGAAATGAACAATTTAGCTTCACATTCATGCGAACTACACGGATTAGCTTTACGTTCACGCGAAACATACGATTTAGCTTCAATATCATGCGAAACACACGATTTCGATTCAAATTCGTGCAAAATAGCGGTTGTAAACAAACGATTTAGCTTCAAATTCATGCGAAATGAACAATTTAGCTTCACATTCATGCGAACTACACGGATTAGCTTTAAGTTCACGCGAAACATACGATTTATCGTCAATATCATGCGATATACACGATTTCGCTTCAAATTCGTGCGAAATAGCGATTTTAAACAAACGATTTGGCTTCAAATTCATGCGATATGAACAATTTAACTTCAGATTCATGAGAAATACACGAATTAGCTTCAAATTCACACGAAACAAGCGATTTGACTTCAATATCATGCGAAGCACACGATTTCGATTGAAATTCGTGCGAAAAAGCGGCTTTAACCAAACGATTTAGCTTCAAATTCATGCGGAATGAACAATTTAGCTTCAGATTCATGCGAACTACACGGATTAGCTTTAAATTCACGCGAAACATACGATTTAGCTTCAATATCATGCGAAACACACGATTTCGATTCAAATTCGTGCAAAATAGCGATTTTAAACAAACGATTTAGCTTCAAGTTCATGCGAA
>NW_027476897.1:0-123107 GCF_051020955.1 Megalopta genalis | reverse complement strand
GAAGCTCTGCCTTCTACTTCGCATTGATTTGACGCTAAGTATTGTGTTTCGAATGGATTTGAAGCAAACTCGTTTGTTTCGCATGCAGTTGAAACTAAATCATGTATATCACAAGTATTTGCATATAAACAATTGATTCGCATGGTTTTGAAGCTAAGCCTTCTACTTGGCATTGAATTGAAGCTAAATCGTGTGTTTTGCATGGATTTGAAGGTAACTCATTTGTTTCTCCTGTATTTGAAGCTGTATCACTTATATCGCAAGTATTTGAAGCTAAACCACTTGTTTCGCATGTATTGGAAGCTAAGCCTTCTACTTGGCATTGAATTGAAGCTAAATCGTGTGTTTTGCATGGATTTGAAGCTAACTCGTTTGTTTCTCCTGTATTTGAAGCTATATCATTTATGTCGCAAGTATTTGAAGCTAAAGCATTTGTTTCGCATGGATTTGAAGCTAAGCCCTCTACTTCGCATTGATTGCATCCTAAATCACGTGTTTTGCATGGATTTGAAGCTAAGCCTTCTACATCGCATTGATTTGCAGCAGAATCATGTGTTTCGCATGGATTTGAAGCTAACTCTTTCGTTTCTCCTGCATTTGAAACTATATCACTTATATCGCAAGTATTGGAAGCTAAATCATGTGTTTCGCTTGGATTTGAAGCTAAACCTTCTACATCGCATTGATTTGAAGCTAAATTATGTGTTTCGCGTGGATTTGAAGGTAACTCGTTTGTTTCGCATGCAGTTTAAGCCAAATCATGTCTTTCACAAGTATTTGAAGCCGAACCATTAGATTCGCATGGATTTGAAGCTAAGCCTTCTACTTGGCATTGAATTGAATCTAAATCGTGTGTTTGCATGGATTTGAAGCTAACTCGTTTGTTTCTCCTGTATTTGAAGCTGTATCATTTATATCGCACGTATTTGAAGCTAATCCGTTTGTTTCGCATGGATTTGAAGCTAAGCCTTCTACTTCGCATTGATTGGATCCTAAATCACGTGTTTTGCATGGATTTGAAGCTGAGCCTTCTACATCGTATTGATTTGAAGCTAAATCATGCATTTCGCAAGTATTTGAAGCCGAACCATTAGATTCGCATGGATTTGAAGCTCAGCCTTCTACTTCGCACTGATATGAAGTTAAATCATGTGTTTCGCCTGGATTTGGAGCTAACTCGTTTGCTTCGAATGCAGTTGAAGCTAAATCATGTATATCACAAGTATTTGAAGCTACACCATTTGTATCGCATGGATTTGAAGCTCTGCCTTCTACTTCGCATTGATTTGACACTAAATATTGTGTTTCGAATGGATTTGAAGCTAACTCGTTTGTTTCGCATCCAGTTAAAACTAAATCATGTATATCACAATTATTTGCAGCTAAACAATTGATTCGCATTGATTTGAACCTAAGCCTTCTACTTGGCATTGAATTGAAGCTAAATCGTGTGTTTTGCATGGATTTGAAGCTGACTCGTTCGTTTCTCCTGTATTTGAAGCTGTATCATTTATATCGCAAGTATTTGAAGCTAAACCATTTGTTTCGCATGTATTAGAAGCTAAGCCTTCTACTTGGCATTGAATTGAAGCTAAATCGAGTGTTTTGCATGGATTTGAAGGTAACTCGTTTGTTTCTCCTGTATTTGAAGCTGTATCATTTATATCGCAAGTATTTGAAGCTAAACCATTTGTTTCGCATGTATTAGAAGCTAAGCCTTCTACTTGGCATTGAATTGAAGCTAAATCGTGTGTTTTGCATGGATTTGAAGCTAACTCGTTTGTTTCTCCTGTATTTGAAGCTGTATCATTTATATCGCAAGTATTTGAAGCTAAACCATTTGTTTCGCATGTATTAGAAGCTAAGCCTTCTACTTGGCATTGAATTGAAGCTAAATCGTGTGTTTTGCATGGATTTGAAGCTAACTCGTTTGTTTCTCCTGTATTTGAAGCTGTATCATTTATATCGCAAGTATTTGAAGCTAAACCATTTGTTTCGCATGGATTTGAAGCTAAGCCTTCTACTTCGAATTGATTTGAAGCTAAATCATGTATTTCGCATGGATCTGAAGCTAGCTCGTTTGTTTCGCCTGCATTTGAAGCTATATCACTTATATTCACAAGTATTTGATGCTAAATCATTCGTTTCGCATGGATTTGAAGATAACCATTTTACTTCGCATTGATTTGAAGTTAAATCATGTGTTTCCCTTGGATTTGAAGCTGAATCGTTTTTTTCGCATTCAGTTGAATCTATATCATTTGTATCGCAAGTATCTGAAGCTAAATAATTTGTTTCTCATGGATTTGAAGCTAAACCTTCTACATCCAATGGATTTGAAGCTTAATCATGTGTTTTGCATGGATTTGAAGCTAACTTGATTGTATCCTCTGCATTTGAAGTTACTTCATTTATATCGCAAGTATTTGAAGCTAAACCTTCTACATCGCATTGATTTGAAGCTAAATCGTGTGTTTCGCATGGATTTGAAGCTAAGCCTTCTACTTCGCATTGTTTTGAAGCTTAATCATGTGTTTTGCATGATTTGAAGCTATCTCGTTTGTTTCGCCAGCAGTTGAATCTATATCACATATATCACAAGTTTTTGAAGCATAACCATTTGTTCCGCATGGATTTGAAGCTACGCCTTCTACTTCGCATTGATTTGAAGTTAAATCATCTGTTTCGATTGGATTTGAAGCTAACACGTTTGTTTCACATGCAGTTGAAGCTAAATCATGTATTTCACAAGAATTTGAAGCCGAACCATTAGATTCGCATCGATTTGAAGCTGAGCCTTCTACTTCGCACTGATTTGAAGCTAAATCATGTGTCTCGCTTGGATTTGAAGCTAAGCCTTCTACTTCGAATTGATTTGAAGCTAAATCATGTATTTCGCATGGATCTGAAGCTAACTCGTTTGTTTCGCCTGGATTTGAAGCTATATCACTTATATTCGCAAGTATTTTATGCTAAATCATTCGTTTCGCATGGATTTGAAGCTAACCCTTTTACTTTGCATTGATTTGAAGTTAAATCATGCGTTTCCCTTGGATTTGAAGCTGAATCGTATTTTTCGCATGCAGTTGAATCTATATCATTTATATCGCAAGTATCTGAAGCTAAATCATTTGTTTCTCATGGATTTGAAGCTAAACCTTCTACATCCCATGGATTTGAAGCTAAATCATGTGTTTGGCATGGATTTGAAGCTAAACCTTCTACATCGCAATGATTTGCAGCTGAATGATGTGTTTCGCATGGATTTGAAGCTAACTCGTTTGTGTCGCATGCAGTTGAAGCTAAATCATGTATATCACAAGTATTTGAATCTAAACCATTTGATTCGCATGGGATTTGATGCTAAGCCTTCTACTTCACACTGATTTGATGCAGAATCATGTCTTTCGCATGGATTTGAAGCTAACTCGTTTGTTTCGCATGCAGTTGGAGCTATATCATGTATATGACAAGTATTAGAAGCTAAACCATTTGTTTCGCATGTATGTGAAGCTAAATCATGTGTTTACCATGACAATGAACCTAAATCATGTGATGCCCATGGATTTGAAGCTTAATCATGTGTTTTGCATGGATTTCAATCTAACTTGATGGTATCCGCAGCATTTGAAGTTACTTCATTTATATCGCAAGTATTTGAAGCTAAATCATATGTGTTTCGCTTGGATTTGAAGCTAAACCTTCTACATCGCATTGATTTGAAGCTAAATCATGTGTTTCGCATGGATTTGAAGCTAACTCATTTGTCTCTCCTGCATTTGAAGCTATATCACTTATATCGCAAGTATTTGAATGTAAATCATTTGTTTCGCGCGGATTTTAAGCTAAACCTTCTACATCGCATTTGTTTGAAGCTAAATCATGTGTATCGGATGGATTTGAATCTAACTCGTTTGTGTCGCCTGTGGTTGAAGCTATATCACTTATATTCGCAAGTATTTACAGCTAAATCTTTCGTTTCGCATGGACTTGAAGATAACTCGTTTGTTTCGCCTGCATTTGAATCTGTATCATTTATATCGCAAGTATTTGAAGCCAAATCATTCGTTTCGCATGGATTTGAAGCTAAGCCTTCTAATTCGCACTGTTTTGAAGCTAAATAATGTATTTCGCGTGGATTAGAAGCTAATTCGTCTGTTTCGAATGCAACTGAAGCTAAGTCATGTATATCACAAGTATTTGAAGCTAAACGATTTGTATCGCATGGATTTGAAGATAAGCCTTCTACTTCGCATTGATTTGAAGCTAAATCATGTGTTTCCCTTGGATATGAAGCTAAATCATGTGTTTCGCACGGATGTGAAGCTAACGCGTTTGTTTTGTCTGCATTTGAAGCTGTTTCATTTATATCGCAAGTATTTGAAGCTTTCTCGTTTGTTTCGCATGCATTTGAAGCTGTATCCCTTATATTCGCAAGTATTTGAAGCTAAATCATTCGTTTCGCATGGATTTGGAGCTAAGCCTTCTACGTCGCATTGATTTGCATCTAAATCATGTGTTTCGCATGGATTTGAAGCTAACTCGTTTGTTTCGCCTGCATTTGAAGCTATATCATTTATATCGCAAGTATATGATGCTCAATCAGTTGTGTGGCATGGATTTGAAGATAAGCCTTCTACTTCGCATTGCTTTGAAGCTAAATCATGTGTATCGCTTAGATTTTGAAGCTAACTCGTTTGATTCGTGTGCATTTGAAGCTATATCACTTATATCGCAAGTATTTGAAGCTAAATCATATGTTCCGCATGGATTTGAAGCTAACTCGTTTGTTACGTCTGCAGTTGAATCTATATCACTTATATCACAAGTATTTGAAGCTAAATCAATTGTTCCGCATGGATTTGAAACTAAGCCTTCTACGTCGTATTGATTTGCATATAAATCATGTGTTTCGCATGGATTTGAAGCTAACTCGTTTGTTTCGCATGCATTTGAAGCTGTATCATTTATATCGCAAGTATTTGAAGCTAAATCATTCGTTTCGCATGGATTTGGAGCTAAGCCTTCTACGTCGCATTGATTTGCATCTAAATCATGTGTTTGGCATGGATATGAAGCTAAACCTTCTACATCCCATGGATTTGAAGCTAAATCATGTGTTTGGCATGGATTTGAAGCTAAACCTTCTACATCGCATTGATTTGCAGCTGAATCATGTGTTTCGCATGGATTTGCAGCTAACTCGTCCGTTTCGCCTGCATTTGAAACTATATCACTTATATCGCAAGTATTTGAAGCTAAATCATGTGTTTCGCATGGATTTGTAGCTAAACCTGATACTTCGCATTGATTTGAAGCTAAATTATGTGATTCGCGTGGATTTGAAGGTAACTCGTTGTTTCGCATGCAGTTGAAGCTAAATCATACATTCCACAAGTATTTGAAGCCGAACCATTAGATTCGCATGGATTTGAAGCTAAGCCTTCTACTTCGCACTGATTTGAAGTTAAATCATGTGTTTCGCGTGGATTTGGAGCTAACTCGTTTGCTTCGAATGCAGTTGAAACTAAATCATGTATATCACAAGTATTTGCAGTTAAACAATTGATTCGCATGGATTTGAAGCTTCGCCTTCTACTTGGCATTGAATTGAATCTAAATCGTGTGTTTTGCATGGATTTGAAGCTAACTCGATTGTTTCTCCTGTATTTGAAGCTAAATCATGTATATCACAAGTATTTGAAGCAAAACCATTTGTATCGCATGGATTTGAAGCTCTGCCTTCTACTTCGTATTGATTTGACGCTAAGTATTGTGCTTCGAATGGATTTGAAGCTAGTTCGTTTGTTTCGCATGCAGTTGAAACATAATCATGTATATCACAAGTATTTGCAGCTAAACAATTGATTCGCATGGATTTGAACCTAAGCCTTCTACTTGGCATTGAATTGAAGCTAAATCGTGTGTTTTGCATGGATTTGAAGGTAACTCGTTTGTTTCTCCTGTATTTGAAGCTGTATCATTTATATCGCAAGTATTTGAAGCTAAACCATTTGTTTCGCATGTATTAGAAGCTAAGCCTTCTACTTGGCATTGAATTGAAGCTAAATCGTGTGTTTTGCATGGATTTGAAGCTAACTCGTTTGTTTCTCCTGTATTTGAAGCTGTATCATTTATATCGCAAGTATTTGAAGCTAAACCTTTTGTTTCGCATGGATTTGAAGCTAAGCCTTCTACTTCGCATTGATTCGATCCTAAATCACGTGTTTTGCATGGATTTGAAACTAAGCCTTCTACATCACATTGATTTGAAGCTAAATCATGTGTTTCGCGTGGATTTGAAGGTAACTCGTTTGTTTCGCATGCAGTTGAAGCTAAATCATGTCTTTCACAAGTATTTGAAGATGAACCATTTGAATCGCATGGCTTTGAACCAGAACCTTCTACTTCGCACTGATTTGCACCTAAATAATGTTTTTCGCATGGATTTGGAGCTAAACCTTCTACAACCCATGGATTTGAAGCTAAATCATGTGTTTGGCATGGATTTGAAGCTAAACCTTCTACTTCGTATTGATTTGAAGCTAAATCATGTGTTTCGCGTGGATTTGAAGGTAACTCGTTTGTTTCGCATGCAGTTGAAGCTAAATCATGTCTTTCACAAGTATTTCAAGATGAACCATTTGAATCGCATGGCTTTGAACCTGAGCCTTCTACTTCGCACTGATTTGCACCTAAATAATGTGTTTCGCATGGATTTGAAGCTAAACCTTCTACATCCCATGGATTTGAAGCTAAGTCATGTGTTTGGCATGGATTTGAAGCTAAACCTTCTACATCGCATTGATTTGCAGCTGAATCATGTGTTTCGCATGGATTTGAAGCTAAACCTGCTACTTCGCATTGATTTGAAGCTAAATTATGTGTTTCGCGTGGATTAGAAGGTAACTCGTTTTTTCGCATGCAGTTGAATTTAAATCATGCATTTCACAAGTATTTGAAGCCGAACCA
Source organism: Megalopta genalis (assembly GCF_051020955.1). NCBI lineage: Eukaryota > Metazoa > Arthropoda > Insecta > Hymenoptera > Halictidae > Megalopta > Megalopta genalis. The sequence goes on along the minus strand of NW_027476897.1, from coordinate 116,135 downwards.
TTAGATTCGCATGGATGTGAAGCTAAGCCTTCTACTTCGCACGGATTTGAAGCTAAATCATGTGTTTGGCATGGATTTGAAGCTAAACCTTCTACATCGCATTGATTTGCAGCTGAATCATGTGTTTCGCATGGATTTGAAGCTCACTCGTTCGTTTCGCCTGCATTTGAAACTATATCTCTTATATAACAAGCATTTGAAGCTAAATCATGTGTTTCGCATGGATTTGAAGCTAAACCTGCTACTTCGTATTGATTTGAAGCTAAATCATGTGTTTCGCGTGGATTTGAAGGTAACTCGTTTGTTTCGCATGCAGTTGAAGCTAAATCATGTCTTTCACAAGTATTTGAAGATGAACCATTTGAATCGCATGGCTTTGAACCTGAGCCTTCTACTTCGTACTGATTTGCACCTAAATAATGTGTTTCGCATGGATTTGAAGCTAAACATTCTACATCCCATGGATTTGAAGCTAAGTCATGTGTTTGGCATGGATTTGAAGCTAAACCTTCTACATCGCATTGATTTGCAGCTGAATCATGTGTTTCGCATGGATTTGAAGCTAAACCTGCTACTTCGCATTGATTTGAAGCTAAATTATGTGTTTCGCGTAGATTAGGAGGTAACTCGTTTTTTCGCATGCAGTTGAATTTAAATCACGCATTTCACAAGTATTTGAAGCCGAACCATTAGATTCGCATGGATGTGAAGCTAAGCCTTCTACTTCGCACGGATTTGAAGCTAAATCATGTGTTTCGCGTGGTTTCGGAACTGACTCGTTTGCTTCGAATGCAGTTGAAGCTAAATCATGTATATCACAAGTATTTGAAGCAAAACCATTTGTATCGCATGGATTTGAAGCTCTGCCTTCTACTTCGCATTGATTTGACGCTAAGTATTGTGTTTCGAATGGATTTGAAGCTAACTCGTTTGTTTCGCATGCAGTTGAAACTAAATCATGTATATCACATGTATTTGCAGCCAAACAATTCATTCGCATGGATTTGAAGTTAGCTCTTTCGTTTCTCCTGCATTTGAAACTATATCACTTATATCGCAAGTATTGGAAGCTAAATTATGTGTTTCGCTTGGATTTGAATGTAAGTCATTTGTTTCGCTTGCAGTTGAAGCTATATCACCTACATCCCAAGTGTAGGAAGCTCAATCATTTGTTTCGCATGGATTTCAAGCTAAACCTGCTACCTCGCATTGATTTGAAGCTAAAACATGTGTTTCGCGTGGATTTGAAGGTAACTCGTTTGTTTCGCATGCAGTTGAAGCTAAATCATGTCTTTCACAAGTATTTGAAGATGAACCATTTGAATCGCATGGCTTTGAACCTTGAGCCTTCTACTTCGCAATGATTTGCACCTAAATAATGTGTTTCGCATGGATTTGAAGCTAAACCTTCTACATCCCATGGATTTGAAGCTAAATCATGTGTATGGCATGGATTTGAAGCTAAACCTTCTACATCGCATTGATTTTCAGCTGAATCATGTGTTTCGCATGGATTTGAAGCTAAACCTGCTACTTCGCATTGAATTGAAGCTAAATTAAGTGTTTCGCGTGGATTAGAAGGTAACTCGTTTTTTCGCATGCAGTTGAAGCTAAATCATGCATTTCACAAGTATTTGAAGCCGAACCATTAGATTCGCATGGATTTGAAGCTAAGCCTTCTACTTCGCACTGATTTGAAGCTAAATCATGTGTTTCGCGTGGATTCGGAGCTAACTCGTTTGCTTCGAATGCAGTTAAAGCTAAATCATGTATATCACAAGTATTTGACGCTAAACCATTTGTATCGCATGGATTTGAAGCTCTGCCTTCTACTTCGCATTGATTTGACGCTAAATATTGTGTTTCGAATGGATTTGAAGCTAACTCGTTTGTTTCGCATGCAGTTGAAGTTAAATCATGAATATCACAAGTATTTTAAAATAAACCATTTGTTTCGCATTGATTTGAATCTAAACCTTCTACTTCGCATTGTTTTGAAGTTAAATCACGTGTTTCGCATGGATTTGAAGCTAACTCGTTTGTTTCGCATTCAGTTGACGCTAAATCATTTATGCCGCAAGTATGTGATGCAAAATTAGTTGTATCGCATGGATTTGAAGCTAAACCTTCCACTTCGCATTGTCTCGATCCAAATTATGTTTTTCTTATGCATTTGAAGCTTAATCATGTGTTTCGCGTGGATTTGAAGCTATATCACTCATATCGCAAGTATCTGAAGATAAACCACTTGTTCCGTAATGATTTGAAGCTAAGCCTTCTACTTCCCATTAATTTGAAGTTAAATCATGTGTTTCGCCTGGATTTGAAACTGACATGTTTGTTTCGCATGCAGTTGAAGCTAAATCATGTATAAAACAAGTATTTGAAGCTAAACTAATCGTTCATGGAATTGATACTAAGCCTTCTACATCGCATTGATTTGAAGCTAAATCTAGTGTATCGCATGGATTTGAAGCTAACCCATTTGTTCCTCCTGCATTTGTAGCTATTTTATTTATACCGCAAGTATCTGAAGCTATATCATTTGTTTCGCATGTTTTGGTAGCTAAATCATCTACATCGCATTGACCTGAAGCTAAATCATGTGTTTCGCATGGATTTGGAGTTAACTTGTTCGTTTCGCCTGCATTTGAAGCTATATCACTTATATCGCAAGTATTTGAAGCTACATCATTTGTTTCTCATGGATTTGAAGCTAAGTCTTCTACTACGCATTGATTTGAAACTAAATCATGTGTTTCCATGGACTTCAAGCTAACGCTATTGTTTCACCTGCATTTGAAACTATATCATTTATATCGCAAGTATTTGAAGCTAAGCCTTCTACTTCGCATTGATTTGAAATTAAATCATGTGTTTCCATGGATTTCAAGCTAACGCTTTTGTTTCGCCTGCATTTGTAACTATATCATTTATATCTCAAGTATTTGAAGATAAACCAGTTGCTTCGCATTGATTTGAAGCTAAGGCTTCTACTTCGCTTTGATTTGAAGGTAACTCATTTATTTCGCATGGATTTGATGCTAAGCCTTGAACTTCGCATTGATTTGAAGCAAAATCATGTGTTCCGCATGGATTTGAAGCTAAGACATCTAGTTCGCGTTGATTTGAAGCTAAATCTAGTGTATCGCATGGATTAGAAGCTATCTCGTTTGTTTCGCCTGCATTAGAAATATATCATATATATGGCAAGTATTTGAAGCTAAATGATTTGTGACGCATGGATTTGAAGCTAAACCTTCTACATCGCATTGATTTGAAGCTAAATCTAGTGTATCGCATGGATTTTAAGCTAACTCGTTCGTATCGCATGGATTTGAAGTCTAGCCCTCTACTTCGCACTGATTTGGAGCTAAATCATGTCTTTCGCATGCATTTGAAGCTAACTCGTTTGTTCCGCATGCAGTTAAAGATAAATCATGTTTATCTAAAGTATCTGATTCTAAACTACTTGATTCGCAAGAATATGAAGCTTAACCACGTGCTTTTCATGAATTTGAAGCTAAATCATGTGTTTCGCACGGATTTGAAACTGACACGTTTGTTTCGCATGCAGTTGAAGCTATGTCATTTATATCGCAAGTATCTGAAGCTAAAACATTTGTTTCTCATGTATTTGAAGCTAAGCCTTCTACTTCGCATTGATTTGAAACTAAATCATGTGTTTCCATGGATTTGAAACCAACACGTATGTTTCGCATGCAGTTGAAGCTAAATCATGTGTTTTGCTTGGAATTGAAGCTAACTCGTCGGTTTCGTCTGCGTTTGAAACTATATCACTTACATCGCAACTATCTAAAGCTAAATCATTTGTTCCGCATGGATTTGATGCTAAGACTTCTACTTCCTATTGATTTGAAGCTAAATCATGTGTATCGCATGGATTTTGAAGCTAACTCGTTTGGGTCGTCTGTATTTGAAGCTATATCACTTATATCCCTAGTGTTTGAAGCTAAATCATTTGTTTGGAACAGATTTGAAGCTAAACCTTTTACATCGCAGTGATTTGAAGCTAAATCATGTGTTTCGCTTGGATTTGGAGCTAACTCGTTTGTTTCGCATGCAGTTCAATCTATATCATGTATATCACAAGTATTTGAAACTAAACCATTTGATTGGCATTGATTTGAACCTAAGCGTTCTACTTCGCAATGTTTTGAAGCTTAATCATATGTTTCGCATGTATTTGAAGCTAACTCGTTTGTTTCGCTTGCATTTGAAGCTAAATCATGTGTTTCGCTTGGATTTGAATCGAACTCGTTTGTTTCGCCTGTATTTGAATCTATATCACTTATATCGCAATTATCTGAAGCTAAATCATTTGTTTCTCATGTATTGGAAGCTAAGCCTTCTACTTCGCATTGATTTGAAGCTATATCATGTGTTTCGCATGGATTTGAATCTAAGCCTTGAACTTCGCATTGATTTGAAGCAAAATCATGTGTTTCGCTTGGATTTGAAGCTAACTCGTTTGTTTCGCATGCAGTTGAAGTTAAATCATATATATCACAAGTATTTGAAGCGGAACCATTTGATTCGCATGGATTTGAAGCTATGCCTTCTACTTTGCACTCATTTGAAGCTAAATCAAGTGTTTCGCCTGCATTTGAAGCTATATCATTTATATCGCAAGTATTTGAAGCCAATTCATTTTTGTCATATGGTTTTGTAGCTAAGCCTTCTACATCGCACTGATTTTAAGCTAAATCATTTGATTCGCATGGTTTTGGAGCTAACTCATTTGTTTCGTCTGCATTTGAAACTATATCACTTACATCGCAACTATCTAAAGCTAAATCAATTGTTCCGCATGGATTTGATGCTAAGACTTCTACTTCCCAATGATTTGAAGCTAAATCATGTGTATCGCATGGATTTTGAAGCTAACTCGTTTGATTCGTCTGCATTTGAAGCTATATCACTTATATCGCAAGTATCTGATGCTAAATCGTATGTTTTGCATGGATTTGCAGCTAAACCTTCTACGTCGCATTGATTTGCAGCTACATCATGTGTATCGCATGGATTTAAAGCTAACTCGTTTGACTCGTCTGCATTTGAAGCTATATCACATATATCGCAAGTATTTGAAGCTAAATTATTTGTTTCGCGTAGATTTGAACCTAATCCTCCCACTAGGAATTGATTTGAAACTAAATCATTTGTTTCGCATGGATTTGAAGCTAAGCCTTCTACTTCGCATTGATTTGAATCTAAATCATGTGTTTCCCTTGTTTTTGATGCTAACTCGTTCGTTTCGGCTGCATGTGAAGCTATATCGCTTATATCGCAATTATCCTAAGCTAAATCATTTGTTTCTCATGTATATGAAGCTTAGCCTTCTACTTCGCGTTGATTTGAAGCTAAACCATGAGTTTCGCCTGCATTTGAAGCTACATCACTGATATCGCAAGTATCTGCACCTAAATGATTTGTTTCGCATGGATTTGAAGCCAAGTCTTCTACTTCGTATTGTTTTGAACCTAAATCATGTGTTTCGCATGGATTTTGAAGCTGACTCGTTTGATTCGTTTGCAGTAGAAGTTCAATCATGAATATCACAAGTATTTGAAGATAAACCAGTTGCTTCGCATTCATTTGAAGATAAGCCTACTACTTCGCATTCATATCAAGCTAAATCATGTGTTTCTCATGTATTTGAAGCTAAGCCTTCTACCTAGCATTGATTTGAAACTAAATCAGGTGTTTCCATGGATTTCAATCTAACTCTTTTGTTTCGCCTGCATTTGAAAATATATCATTTATATCGCAAGTATTTGAAGCTAAATCATGTGCGTCGCATGGATTTGAAGCTGAAATTTCCACATCGCATTGATTTGTAGCAAAATCTTGTGTATCGCATGGATTTGATGCTAAACCCTCTACATCGCATTGATTTGCAACTAAATCATGTGTTTCGCATGGATCTGAAGATAACTCGTTTGTTTCGCCTGCATTTGAAGCTATATCACTTATATTCGCAAGTATTTGATGCTAAATCATTCGTTTCGCATGCATTTGAAGCTAAACCTTCTACATCCCATGGATTTGAAGCTAAATCATGTGTTTGGCATGGATTTGAAGCTAAACCTTCTACATCGCATTGATTTGCATCTGAATCATGTGTTTCGCATGGATTTGAAGCTAACTCGTTTGTGTCGCATGCAGTTGAAGCTAAATCATGTATATCACAAGTATTTGAATCTAAACCATTTGATTCGCATGGGATTTGATGCTAAGCCTTCTACATCGCATTGATTTGCTGCTGAATCATGTCTTTCGCATGGATTTGAAGCTAACTCGTTTGTTTCGCATGCAGTTGGAGATATATCATGTATATGACAAGTATTTGAAGCTAAACCATTTGTTTCGCATGTATGTGAATCTAAATCATGTGTTTACCATGACAATGAACCTAAATCATGTGTTGCCCATGGATTTGAAGCTTAATCATGTGTTTTGCATGGATTTGAATCTAACTTGATTGTATCCTCAGCATTTGATGTTACTTCATTTATATCGTAAGTATTTGAAGCTAAATCATATGTGTTTCGCATGGATTTGAAGCTAATCCCTCTACTTCGCATTGATTTGAAGCTAAATCATTTGTTTCGCATGGAATTGAAGCTACCTCGTTTGTTGCTCCAGCTTTTGAAGCTATATCACTTACATCGCAAGTATTTGAAGTTAAATCTTGTGCGTCGCATGGATTTGAAGCTGAACTTTCTACATCGCATTGATTTGAAGCTAAATCTTGTGTATCGCATGGATTTGAAGCTAACTCGTTTGTGTCGCATGCAGTTGAAGCTAAATCATGTATATCACAAGTATTTGAATCTAAACCATTTGATTCGCATGGGATTTGATGCTAAGCCTTCCACTGCACACTGATTTGATGCTGAATCATGTCTTTCGCATGGATTTGAAGCTAACTCGTTTGTTTCGCATGCAGGTGGAGCTATATCATGTATATGACAAGTATTAGAAGCTAACCATTTGTTTCGCATGTATGTGAAGCTAAATCATGTGTTTGACAATGAACCTAAATCATGTGTTGCCCATGGATTTGAAGCTTAATCATGTGTTTTGCATGGATTTGAATCTAACTTGATGGTATCCTCAGCATTTGAAGTTGCTTCATTTATATCGCATGTATTTGAAGCTAAATCATATGTGTTTCGCTTGGATTTGAAGCTAAACCTTCTACATCGCATTGATTTGAAGCTAAATCATTTGTTTCGCATGGAATTGAAGCTACCTCTTTTGTTCCTCCAGCTTTTGAAGCTATATCACTTATATCGCAAGTATTTGAAGCTAAATCTTGTGCATCGCATGGATTTGAAGCTAAGCCTTCTACTTGGCATTGAATTGAAGCTAAATCGTCTGTTTTGCATGGATTTGAAGCTAACTCGTTTGTTTCTCCTGTATTTGAAGCTGTATCATTTATATCGCAAGTATTTGAAGCTAAACCATTTGTTTCGCATGTATTAGAAGCTAAGCCTTCTACTTGGCTTTGAATTGAAGCTAAATCGTGTGTTTTGCATGGATTTGAAGCTAACTCGTTTGTTTCTCCTGTATTTGAAGCTGTATCATTTATATCGCAAGTATTTGAAGCTAAACCATTTGTTTCGCATGGATTTGAAGCTAAGCCTTCTACTTCGCATTGATTCGATCCTAAATCACGTGTTTTGCATGGATTTGAAACTAAGCCTTTTACATCACATTGATTTGAAGCTAAATCATGTGTTTGGCATGGATTTGTAGCTAAACCTTCTACATCGCATTGATTTGCAGCTGAATCATGTGTTTCGCATGGATTTGCAGCTAACTCGTTTGTTTCGCATGCAGTTGAAGTTAAATCATGAATATCACAAGTATTTTAAAATAAACCATTTGTTTCGCATTGATTTGAATCTAAACCTTCTACTTCGCATTGTTTTGAAGTTAAATCACGTGTTTCGCATGGATTTGAAGCTAACTCGTTTGTTTCGCATTCAGTTGAAGCTAAATCATTTATGCCGCAAGTATGTGATGCAAAATTAGTTGTATCGCATGGATTTGAAGCTAAACCTTCCACTTCGCATTGACTCGATCCAAATTATGTTTTTCTTATGCATTTGAAGCTTAATCATGTGTTTCGCGTGGATTTGAAGCTATATCACTCATATCGCAAGTATCTGAAGATAAACCACTTGTTCCGTAATGATTTGAAGCTAAGCCTTCTACTTCCCATTAATTTGAAGTTAAATCATGTGTTTCGCCTGGATTTGAAACTGACATGTTTGTTTCGCATGCAGTTGAAGCTAAATCATGTATAAGACAAGTATTTGATTCTAAACTAATCGTTCATGGAATTGATACTAAGCCTTCTACATCGCATTGATTTGAAGCTAAATCTAGTGTATCGCATGGATTTGAAGCTAACCCATTTGTTCCTCCTGCATTTGTAGCTATTTTATTTATACCGCAAGTATCTGAAGCTATATCATTTGTTTCGCATGTTTTGGTAGCTAAATCATCTACATCGCATTGACCTGAAGCTAAATCATGTGTTTCGCATGGATTTGGAGTTAACTTGTTCGTTTCGCCTGCATTTGAAGCTATATCACTTATATCGCAAGTATTTGAAGCTACATCATTTGTTTCTCATGGATTTGAAGCTAAGTCTTCTACTTCGCATTGATTTGAAACTAAATCATGTGTTTCCATGGACTTCAAGCTAACGCTATTGTTTCACCTGCATTTGAAACTATATCATTTATATCGCAAGTATTTGAAGCTAAGCCTTCTACTTCGCATTGATTTGAAATTAAATCATGTGTTTCCATGGATTTCAAGCTAACGCTTTTGTTTCGCCTGCATTTGTAACTATATCATTTATATCTCAAGTATTTGAAGATAAACCAGTTGCTTCGCATTGATTTGAAGCTAAGGCTTCTACTTCGCTTTGATTTGAAGGTATCTCATTTATTTCGCATGGATTTGATGCTAAGCCTTGAACTTCGCATTGATTTGAAGCAAAATCATGTGTTCCGCATGGATTTGAAGCTAAGACATCTAGTTCGCGTTGATTTGAAGCTAAATCTAGTGTATCGCATGGATTAGAAGCTATCTCGTTTGTTTCGCCTGCATTAGAAATATATCATATATATGGCAAGTATTTGAAGCTAAATGATTTGTGACGCATGGATTTGAAGCTAAACCTTCTACATCGCATTGATTTGAAGCTAAATCTAGTGTATCGCATGGATTTTAAGCTAACTCGTTCGTATCGCATGGATTTGAAGTCTAGCCCTCTACTTCGCACTGATTTGGAGCTAAATCATGTCTTTCGCATGCATTTGAAGCTAACTCGTTTGTTCCGCATGCAGTTAAAGATAAATCATGTTTATCTAAAGTATCTGATTCTAAACTACTTGATTCGCAAGAATATGAAGCTTAACCACGTGCTTCTCATGAATTTGAAGCTAAATCATGTGTTTCGCACGGATTTGAAACTGACACGTTTGTTTCGCATGCAGTTGAAGCTATGTCATTTATATCGCAAGTATCTGAAGCTAAAACATTTGTTTCTCATGTATTTGAAGCTAAGCCTTCTACTTCGCATTGATTTGAAACTAAATCATGTGTTTCCATGGATTTGAAACCAACACGTATGTTTCGCATGCAGTTGAAGCTAAATCATGTGTTTTGCTTGGAATTGAAGCTAACTCGTCGGTTTCGTCTGCGTTTGAAACTATATCACTTACATCGCAACTATCTAAAGCTAAATCATTTGTTCCGCATGGATTTGATGCTAAGACTTCTACTTCCTATTGATTTGAAGCTAAATCATGTGTATCGCATGGATTTTGAAGCTAACTCGTTTGGGTCGTCTGTATTTGAAGCTATATCACTTATATCCCTAGTGTTTGAAGCTAAATCATTTGTTTGGAACAGATTTGAAGCTAAACCTTTTACATCGCAGTGATTTGAAGCTAAATCATGTGTTTCGCTTGGATTTGGAGCTAACTCGTTTGTTTCGCATGCAGTTCAATCTATATCATGTATATCACAAGTATTTGAAACTAAACCATTTGATTGGCATTGATTTGAACCTAAGCGTTCTACTTCGCAATGTTTTGAAGCTTAATCATATGTTTCGCATGTATTTGAAGCTAACTCGTTTGTTTCGCTTGCATTTGAAGCTAAATCATGTGTTTCGCTTGGATTTGAATCGAACTCGTTTGTTTCGCCTGTATTTGAATCTATATCACTTATATCGCAATTATCTGAAGCTAAATCATTTGTTTCTCATGTATTGGAAGCTAAGCCTTCTACTTCGCATTGATTTGAAGCTATATCATGTGTTTCGCATGGATTTGAATCTAAGCCTTGAACTTCGCATTGATTTGAAGCAAAATCATGTGTTTCGCTTGGATTTGAAGCTAACTCGTTTGTTTCGCATGCAGTTGAAGTTAAATCATATATATCACAAGTATTTGAAGCGGAACCATTTGATTCGCATGGATTTGAAGCTATGCCTTCTACTTTGCACTCATTTGAAGCTAAATCAAGTGTTTCGCCTGCATTTGAAGCTATATCATTTATATCGCAAGTATTTGAAGCCAAATCATTTTTGTCATATGGTTTTGTAGCTAAGCCTTCTACATCGCACTGATTTTAAGCTAAATCATTTGATTCGCATGGTTTTGGAGCTAACTCATTTGTTTCGTCTGCATTTGAAACTATATCACTTACATCGCAACTATCTAAAGCTAACTCAATTGTTCCGCATGGATTTGATGCTAAGACTTCTACTTCCCAATGATTTGAAGCTAAATCATGTGTATCGCATGGATTTTGAAGCTAACTCGTTTGGTTCGTCTGCATTTGAAGCTATATCACTTATATCCCTAGTGTTTGAAGCTAAATCATTTGTTTGGAACAGATTTGAAGCTAAACCATCTACTTCGCATTGATTTGAAGCTAAATCATGTGTTTCGCTTGGATTTGAATTTAACTCGTTTGATTCGTCTGCATTTGAAGCTATATCACTTATATCGCAAGTATCTGATGCTAAATCGTATGTTTTGCATGGATTTGCAGCTAAACCTTCTACGTCGCATTGATTTGCAGCTACATCATGTGTATCGCATGGATTTAAAGCTAACTCGTTTGACTCGTCTGCATTTGAAGCTATATCACATATATCGCAAGTATTTGAAGCTAAATTATTTGTTTCGCGTAGATTTGAACCTAATCCTCCCACTAGGAATTGATTTGAAACTAAATCATTTGTTTCGCATGGATTTGAAGCTAAGCCTTCTACTTCGCATTGATTTGAATCTAAATCATGTGTTTCCCTTGTTTTTGATGCTAACGCGTTCGTTTCGGCTGCATGTGAAGCTATATCGCTTATATCGCAATTATCCTAAGCTAAATCATTTGTTTCTCATGTATATGAAGCTTAGCCTTCTACTTCGCGTTGATTTGAAGCTAAACCATGAGTTTCGCCTGCATTTGAAGCTACATCACTGATATCGCAAGTATCTGCACCTAAATGATTTGTTTCGCATGGATTTGAAGCCAAGTCTTCTACTTCGTATTGTTTTGAACCTAAATCATGTGTTTCGCATGGATTTTGAAGCTGACTCGTTTGATTCGTTTGCAGTAGAAGTTCAATCATGAATATCACAAGTATTTGAAGATAAACCAGTTGCTTCGCATTCATTTGAAGATAAGCCTACTACTTCGCATTCATATCAAGCTAAATCATGTGTTTCTCATGTATTTGAAGCTAAGCCTTCTACCTAGCATTGATTTGAAACTAAATCAGGTGTTTCCATGGATTTCAATCTAACTCTTTTGTTTCGCCTGCATTTGAAAATATATCATTTATATCGCAAGTATTTGAAGCTAAATCATGTGCGTCGCATGGATTTGAAGCTGAAATTTCCACATCGCATTGATTTGTAGCAAAATCTTGTGTATCGCATGGATTTGATGCTAAACCCTCTACATCGCATTGATTTGCAACTAAATCATGTGTTTCGCATGGATCTGAAGATAACTCGTTTGTTTCGCCTGCATTTGAAGCTATATCACTTATATTCGCAAGTATTTGATGCTAAATCATTCGTTTCGCATGCATTTGAAGCTAAACCTTCTACATCCCATGGATTTGAAGCTAAATCATGTGTTTGGCATGGATTTGAAGCTAAACCTTCTACATCGCATTGATTTGCATCTGAATCATGTGTTTCGCATGGATTTGAAGCTAACTCGTTTGTGTCGCATGCAGTTGAAGCTAAATCATGTATATCACAAGTATTTGAATCTAAACCATTTGATTCGCATGGGATTTGATGCTAAGCCTTCTACATCGCATTGATTTGCTGCTGAATCATGTCTTTCGCATGGATTTGAAGCTAACTCGTTTGTTTCGCATGCAGTTGGAGATATATCATGTATATGACAAGTATTTGAAGCTAAACCATTTGTTTCGCATGTATGTGAATCTAAATCATGTGTTTACCATGACAATGAACCTAAATCATGTGTTGCCCATGGATTTGAAGCTTAATCATGTGTTTTGCATGGATTTGAATCTAACTTGATTGTATCCTCAGCATTTGATGTTACTTCATTTATATCGTAAGTATTTGAAGCTAAATCATATGTGTTTCGCATGGATTTGAAGCTAATCCCTCTACTTCGCATTGATTTGAAGCTAAATCATTTGTTTCGCATGGAATTGAAGCTACCTCGTTTGTTGCTCCAGCTTTTGAAGCTATATCACTTACATCGCAAGTATTTGAAGTTAAATCTTGTGCGTCGCATGGATTTGAAGCTGAACTTTCTACATCGCATTGATTTGAAGCTAAATCTTGTGTATCGCATGGATTTGAAGCTAACTCGTTTGTGTCGCATGCAGTTGAAGCTAAATCATGTATATCACAAGTATTTGAATCTAAACCATTTGATTCGCATGGGATTTGATGCTAAGCCTTCCACTGCACACTGATTTGATGCTGAATCATGTCTTTCGCATGGATTTGAAGCTAACTCGTTTGTTTCGCATGCAGGTGGAGCTATATCATGTATATGACAAGTATTAGAAGCTAACCATTTGTTTCGCATGTATGTGAAGCTAAATCATGTGTTTGACAATGAACCTAAATCATGTGTTGCCCATGGATTTGAAGCTTAATCATGTGTTTTGCATGGATTTGAATCTAACTTGATGGTATCCTCAGCATTTGAAGTTGCTTCATTTATATCGCATGTATTTGAAGCTAAATCATATGTGTTTCGCTTGGATTTGAAGCTAAACCTTCTACATCGCATTGATTTGAAGCTAAATCATTTGTTTCGCATGGAATTGAAGCTACCTCTTTTGTTCCTCCAGCTTTTGAAGCTATATCACTTATATCGCAAGTATTTGAAGCTAAATCTTGTGCATCGCATGGATTTGAAGCTAAGCCTTCTACTTGGCATTGAATTGAAGCTAAATCGTCTGTTTTGCATGGATTTGAAGCTAACTCGTTTGTTTCTCCTGTATTTGAAGCTGTATCATTTATATCGCAAGTATTTGAAGCTAAACCATTTGTTTCGCATGTATTAGAAGCTAAGCCTTCTACTTGGCTTTGAATTGAAGCTAAATCGTGTGTTTTGCATGGATTTGAAGCTAACTCGTTTGTTTCTCCTGTATTTGAAGCTGTATCATTTATATCGCAAGTATTTGAAGCTAAACCATTTGTTTCGCATGGATTTGAAGCTAAGCCTTCTACTTCGCATTGATTCGATCCTAAATCACGTGTTTTGCATGGATTTGAAACTAAGCCTTTTACATCACATTGATTTGAAGCTAAATCATGTGTTTGGCATGGATTTGTAGCTAAACCTTCTACATCGCATTGATTTGCAGCTGAATCATGTGTTTCGCATGGATTTGCAGCTAACTCGTTTGTTTCGCATGCAGTTGAAGTTAAATCATGAATATCACAAGTATTTTAAAATAAACCATTTGTTTCGCATTGATTTGAATCTAAACCTTCTACTTCGCATTGTTTTGAAGTTAAATCACGTGTTTCGCATGGATTTGAAGCTAACTCGTTTGTTTCGCATTCAGTTGAAGCTAAATCATTTATGCCGCAAGTATGTGATGCAAAATTAGTTGTATCGCATGGATTTGAAGCTAAACCTTCCACTTCGCATTGACTCGATCCAAATTATGTTTTTCTTATGCATTTGAAGCTTAATCATGTGTTTCGCGTGGATTTGAAGCTATATCACTCATATCGCAAGTATCTGAAGATAAACCACTTGTTCCGTAATGATTTGAAGCTAAGCCTTCTACTTCCCATTAATTTGAAGTTAAATCATGTGTTTCGCCTGGATTTGAAACTGACATGTTTGTTTCGCATGCAGTTGAAGCTAAATCATGTATAAGACAAGTATTTGATTCTAAACTAATCGTTCATGGAATTGATACTAAGCCTTCTACATCGCATTGATTTGAAGCTAAATCTAGTGTATCGCATGGATTTGAAGCTAACCCATTTGTTCCTCCTGCATTTGTAGCTATTTTATTTATACCGCAAGTATCTGAAGCTATATCATTTGTTTCGCATGTTTTGGAAGCTAAATCATCTACATCGCATTGACCTGAAGCTAAATCATGTGTTTCGCATGGATTTGAAGTTAACTTGTTCGTTTCGCCTGCATTTGAAGCCATATCACTTATATCGCAAGTATTTGAAGCTACATCATTTGTTTCTCATGGATTTGAAGCTAAGTCTTCTACTTCGCATTGATTTGAAACTAAATCATGTGTTTCCATGGACTTCAAGCTAACGCTATTGTTTCACCTGCATTTGTAACTATATCATTTATATCTCAAGTATTTGAAGATAAACCAGTTGCTTCGCATTGATTTGAAGCTAAGGCTTCTACTTCGCTTTGATTTGAAGGTAACTCATTTATTTCGCATGGATTTGATGCTAAGCCTTGAACTTCGCATTGATTTGAAGCAAAATCATGTGTTTCGCATGGAATTGAAGCTACCTCGTCTGTTCCTCCTGCTTTTGAAGCTATGTCACTTATATCGCAAGTATTTGAAGCTAAATCATATGTGTCGCATGGATTTGAAGCTGAACCTACTACATCGCATTGATTTGAAGCTAAATCTAGTGTATCGCATGGATTTGAAGCTAAACCTTTTACATCGCATTGATTTGCAGCTAAATCATGTGCTTCGCATGGATTTGAAGCTAACTCGTTCGTTTCGCCTGCATTTGAAGCTAAACCTTCTACATCCCGTGGATTTGAAGCTAAATCATGTGTTTGGCTTGGATTTGAATCTAAACCTTCTACATCGCATTGATTTGCATCTGAATCATGTGTTCCGCATGGATTTGAAGCTAACTCGTTTGTGTCGCATGCAGTTGAAGCTAAATCATGTATATCACAAGTATTTGAATCTAAACCATTTGATTCGCATGGGATTTGATGCTAAGCCTTCTACATCGCATTGATTTGCTGCTGAATCATGTCTTTCACATGGATTTGAAGCTAACTCGTTTGTTTCGCATGCAGTTGGAGATATATCATGTATATGACAAGTATTTGAAGCTAAACCATTTGTTTCGCATGTATGTGAATCTAAATCATGTGTTCACCATGACAATGAACCTAAATCATGTGTTTCCCTTGGATTTGAAGCTGAATCGTCTTTTTCGCATGCAGTTGAATCTATATCATTTATATCCCAAGTATCTGAAGCTAAATCATTTGTTTCTCATGGATTTGAAGCTAAACCTCCTACATCCCATGGATTTGAAGCTAAATCAAGTGTTTGACATGGATTTGAAGCTAAACCTTCTACATCGCAATGATTTGCAGATGAATCATGTGTTTCGCATGGATTTGAAGCTAACTCGTTTGTGTCGCATGCAGTTGAAGCTAAATCATGTATATCACAAGTATTTGAATCTAAACCATTTGATTCGCATGGGATTTGATGCTAAACCTTCTACATCGCATTGATTTGAAGCTAAATCATGTGTTTCGCGTGGATTTGAAGGTAACTCGTTTGTTTTGCATGCAGTTGAAGCTATATCACTTATATCGCAAGTATTTGAAGCTAAATCATGTGCGTCGCATGGATTTGAAGCTGAACTTTCTACATCGCATTGATTTGAAGTTAAATCTTGTGTATCGCATGGATTTGAAGCTAAACCCTCTACATCGCATTGATTTGCAACTAAATCATGTGTTTCACTTGGATTTGAAGCTGAATCGTTTTTTTCGCATGCAGTTGAATCTATATCATTTATATCGCAAGTATCTGAAGCTAAATCATTTGTTTCTCATGGATTTGAAGCTAAACCTCCTACATCCCATGGATTTGAAGCTAAATCAAGTGTTTGGCACCGATTTGAAGCTAAACCTTCTACATCGCAATGATTTGCAGCTGAAGCATGTGTTTCGCATGGATTTGAAGCTAACTCGTTTGTGTCGCATGCAGTTGAAGCTAAATCATGTACATCACAAGTATTTGAATCTAAACCGTTTGATTCGCATGGGATTTGATGCTAAGCCTTCTACTTCACACTGATTTGAAGATAAATCATGTGTTTCGCATGGATTTGAAGCTAACTCGTTCGTTTCGCCTGTATTTGAATCTATTTCACTTATATGGGAAGTATTTGAAGCTAAATCATATGTTTCGCTTGGATTTGAAGCTAAACTTTCTACATCGCATTGATTTGAAGCTAAATCGTGTGTTTCGCATGGATTTGATGCAAACTCGTTTGTTTCGCATGCAGTTGTAGCTAAATAATGTATATCACAAGTATTTGTAGCTAAACCATTTGTTTCGCATGAATTTGAAGCTATGCCATCTACTTCGCATTGATTTGAAGCTAAATCATTTGTTTCGCATAGAATTGAAGCTACCTCGTTTGTTCCTCCGCCTTTTGAAGCTATATCACTTATATCGCAAGTATTTGAAGCTAAATCATATGTGTCGCATGGATTTGAAGCTTAACCTTCTACATCGCATTGATTTGAAGCTAAATCTTGTGTATCGCATGGATTTGAAGCTAAACCTTCTACATCGCATTGATTTGAAGCTAAATCATGTGCTTCCCATGTATTTGAAGCTGACTCGTTTGTTTCGCATGCAGTTGCAGCTAAATAATGTATATCACAAGTATTTGTAGCTAAACCATTTGTTTCGCATGGATTTGAAGCTAATCCCTCTACTTCGCATTGATTTGAAGCTAAATCATTTGTTTCGCATGGAATTGAAGCTACCTCGTTTGTTTCTAACTGCTTTTGAAGCTATATCACTTATATCGCAAGTATTTGAAGCTAAATCATGTATATCACAAGTATTTGAATCTAAACCATTTGATTCGCATGGGATTTGAGGCTAAGCCTTCTACTTCACACTGATTTGAAGCTAAATCATGTGTTTCGCATGGATTTGAAGCTAACTCGTTTGTTTCGCATGCAGTTGTAGCTAAATAATGTATATCACAAGTATTTGTAGCTAAACCATTTGTTTTACATGGATTTGAAGCTAAGCCTACTACTTCGCATTGATTTGAAGCTAAATCATGTGTTTCGCGTTGATTTGAAGGTAACTCGTTTGTTCCTCCTGCTTTTGAAGCTATATCACTTATATCGCAAGTATTTGAAGCTAAATCATATGTGTCGCATGGATTTGAAGCTGAACCTTCTACATCGCATTGATTTGAAGCTAGATCTTGTAAATCGCATGGATTTGAAGCTAATCCTTCTACATCGCATTGATTTGAAGCTATATCATGTGTTTTGCATGGATTTGAAGCTAACTCGTTTGTTTCGCATGCAGTTGTAGATAAATAATGTATATCACAAGTATTTGTAGCTAAACCATTTGTTTCGCATGGATTTGAAGCTAAACCTTCTACATCCCATGGATTTGAAGCTAAATCATGTGTTTGGCATGGATTTGATGCTAAACCTTCTACATCGCATTGATTTCCAGCTGAATCATGTGTTTCGCATGGATTTGAAGCTAACTCGTTTGTGCCGCATGCAGTTGAAGGTAAATCATGTATATCACAAGTATTTGAATCTAAACCATTTGTTTCGCATGTATGTGAAGCTAAATCATGTGTTTACCATGACAATGAACCTAAATCATGTGTTGCCCATGGATTTGAAGGGTAATCATGTGTTTTGCATGGATTTGAAGCTAACTTGATTGTATCCTCTGCATTTGAAGTTACTTCATTTATATCGCAAGTATTTAAATCTAAATCATATGTGTTTCGCTTGGATTTGAAACTATACCTTCTACATCGCATTGATTTGAAGCCAAATCATGTGTTTCCCATGTATTTGAAGCTAACTCGTTTGTTTCGCATGCAGTTGTAGCTAAATAATATATATCACAAGTATTTGTAGCTAAACCATTTGTTTCGCATGGATTTGAAGCTAATCCTTCTAGTTCGCATTGATTTGAAGCTGAATCATTTGTTTCGCATGGAATTGAAGCTACCTCGTTTGTTGCTCCAGCTTTTGAAGCTATATCACTTATATCGCAAGTATTTGAAGCTAAATCATATGCGACGCATGGATTTGAAGCTGAACCTTCTACATCGCATTGATTTGAAGCTAAATCTTGTGTATCGCATGGATTTGAAGCTAAACCTTCTACATCGCATTGATTTGCAACTGAATCATGTGTTTCGCATGGATTTGAAGCTAACTCGTTTGTTTCGCCTGGATTTGAAGCTATATCATTTGTATCACAAGTATTTGTAGCTAAACCATTTGTTTGGCATGGATTTGAAGCTAAGCCTTCTACTTCGCATTGATTTGCAGCTAAATCATGTGTTTCGCATGGATTTGAAGCTAACTCGTTCGTTGCGCATGCAGTTAAATCTAAATAACGTATATCACAAGTATTTGAAGCTAAACCATTTCTTTCGCATATATTTGAAGCAAAGCCTTCTACTTCGCATTAATAGGAAGCTAAATCACGTGTTTTGCATGGATTTGAAGCTAAACCTTCTACATCGCATTGATTTGCATCTGAATCATGTGTTTCGCATGGATTTGAAGCTAACTCGTTTGTGTCGCATGCAGTTGAAGCTAAATCATGTATATCACAAGTATTTGAATCTAAACTATTTGATTCGCATGGGATTTGATGCTAAGCCTTCTACTTCACACTGATTTGATGCTGAATCATGTCTTTCGCATGGATTTGAAGCTAACTCGTTTGTTTCGCATGCAGTTGGAGCTATATCATGTATATGACAAGTATTAGAAGCTAACCATTTGTTTGGCATGTATGTGAAGATAAATCATGTGTTTGACAATGAACCTAAATCATGTGTTGCCCATGGATTTGAAGCTTAATCATGTGTTTTGCATGGATTTGAATCTAACTTGATGGTATCCTCAGCATTTGAAGTTGCTTCATTTATATCGCATGTATTTGAAGCTAAATCATATGTGTTTCGCTTGGATTTGAAGCTAAACCTTCTACATCGCATTGATTTGAAGCTAAATCATGTGTTTCGCATGGATTTGAAGCTAACTCGTTCGTTGCGCATGCAGTTAAATCTAAACAACGTATATCGCAAGTATTTGAAGCTAAACCTTTTGTTTCGCATGGATTTGAAGCTAAGCCTTCTACTTCGCATTGATTCGATCCTAAATCACGTGTTTTGCATGGATTTGAAACTAAGCCTTCTACATCACATTGATTTGAAGCTAAATCATGTGTTTCGCGTGGATTTGAAGGTAACTCGTTTGTTTCGCATGCAGTTGAAGCTAAATCATGTCTTTCACAAGTATTTGAAGATGAACCATTTGAATCGCATGGCTTTGAACCAGAACCTTCTACTTCGCACTGATTTGCACCTAAATAATGTTTTTCGCATGGATTTGGAGCTAAACCTTCTACAACCCATGGATTTGAAGCTAAATCATGTGTTTGGCATGGATTTGAAGCTAAACCTTCTACTTCGTATTGATTTGAAGCTAAATCATGTGTTTCGCGTAGATTTGAAGGTAACTCGTTTGTTTCGCATGCAGTTGAAGCTAAATCATGTCTTTCACAAGTATTTGAAGATGAACCATTTGAATCGCATGGCTTTGAACCTGAGCCTTCTACTTCGCACTGATTTGCACCTAAATAATGTGTTTCGCATGGATTTGAAGCTAAACCTTCTACATCGCATTGATTTGCAGCTGAATCATGTGTTTCGCATGGATTTGAAGCTAAACCTGCTACTTCGCATTGATTTGAAGCTAAATTATGTGTTTCGCGTGGATTAGAAGGTAACTCGTTTTTTCGCATGCAGTTGAATTTAAATCATGCATTTCACAAGTATTTGAAGCCGAACCATTAGATTCGCATGGATGTGAAGCTAAGCCTTCTACTTCGCACGGATTTGAAGCTAAATCATGTGTTTGGCATGGATTTGAAGCTAAACCTTCTACATCGCATTGATTTGCAGCTGAATCATGTGTTTCGCATGGATTTGAAGCTCACTCGTTCGTTTCGCCTGCATTTGAAACTATATCTCTTATATAACAAGCATTTGAAGCTAAATCATGTGTTTCGCATGGATTTGAAGCTAAATCATGTGTTTCGCATGGATTTGAAGCTAAACCTGCTACTTCGTATTGATTTGAAGCTAAATCATGTGTTTCGCGTGGATTTGAAGGTAACTCGTTTGTTTCGCATGCAGTTGAAGCTAAATCATGTCTTTCACAAGTATTTGAAGATGAACCATTTGAATCGCATGGCTTTGAACCTGAGCCTTCTACTTCGTACTGATTTGCACCTAAATAATGTGTTTCGCATGGATTTGAAGCTAAACCTTCTACATCCCATGGATTTGAAGCTAAGTCATGTGTTTGGCATGGATTTGAAGCTAAACCTTCTACATCGCATTGATTTGCAGCTGAATCATGTGTTTCGCATGGATTTGAAGCTAAACCTGCTACTTCGCATTGATTTGAAGCTAAATTATGTGTTTCGCGTAGATTAGAAGGTAACTCGTTTTTTCGCATGCAGTTGAATTTAAATCACGCATTTCACAAGTATTTGAAGCCGAACCATTAGATTCGCATGGATGTGAAGCTAAGCCTTCTACTTCGCACTGATTTGAAGCTAAATCATGTGTTTCGCGTGGATTCGGAGCTAACTCGTTTGCTTCGAATGCAGTTAAAGCTAAATCATGTATATCACAAGTATTTGACGCTAAACCATTTGTATCGCATGGATTTGAATCTCTGCCTTCTACTTCGCATTGATTTGACGCTAAGTATTGTGTTTCGAATGGATTTGAAGCTAACTCGTTTGTTTCGCATGCAGTTGAAACTAAATCATGTATATCACATGTATTTGCAGCCAAACAATTCATTCGCATGGATTTGAAGTTAGCTCTTTCGTTTCTCCTGCATTTGAAACTATATCACTTATATCGCAAGTATTGGAAGCTAAATTATGTGTTTCGCTTGGATTTGAATGTAAGTCATTTGTTTCGCTTGCAGTTGAAGCTATATCACCTACATCCCAAGTGTAGGAAGCTCAATCATTTGTTTCGCATGGATTTCAAGCTAAACCTGCTACCTCGCATTGATTTGAAGCTAAATCATGTGTTTCGCGTGGATTTGAAGGTAACTCGTTTGTTTCGTATGCAGTTGAAGCTAAATCATGTCTTTCACAAGTATTTGAAGATGAACCATTTGAATCGCATGGCTTTGAACCTGAGCCTTCTACTTCGCAATGATTTGCACCTAAATAATGTGTTTCGCATGGATTTGAAGCTAAACCTTCTACATCCCATGGATTTGAAGCTAAATCATGTGTATGGCATGGATTTGAAGCTAAACCTTCTACATCGCATTGATTTTCAGCTGAATCATGTGTTTCGCATGGATTTGAAGCTAAACCTGCTACTTCGCATTGAATTGAAGCTAAATTAAGTGTTTCGCGTGGATTAGAAGGTAACTCGTTTTTTCGCATGCAGTTGAAGCTAAATCATGCATTTCACAAGTATTTGAAGCCGAACCATTAGATTCGCATGGATTTGAAGCTAAGCCTTCTACTTCGCACTGATTTGAAGCTAAATCATGTGTTTCGCGTGGATTCGGAGCTAACTCGTTTGCTTCGAATGCAGTTAAAGCTAAATCATGTATATCACAAGTATTTGACGCTAAACCATTTGTATCGCATGGATTTGAAGCTCTGCCTTCTACTTCGCATTGATTTGACGCTAAATATTGTGTTTCGAATGGATTTGAAGCTGACTCGTTTGTTTCGCATGCAGTTGAAACTAAATCATGTATATCACAAGTATTTGCACCAAAACAATTGATTCGTCTGGATTTGAAGCTAAGCCTTCTACTTGGCATTGATTTGCAGCTGAATATTTGAAGTATTATATTTTGAGTATTTGAAGCTAAACCATATGATTCGCATCGATTTGAATATAAGACTTCCACTTCGCATTGATTTGAAGCTAAATCATTATTCCGCATGGATTTGATGCTAAATCGTTTGTTTCGCATGCATTTGAAGCTACCTCATGTATTTCACAACTATTTGAAGCTAAACCATTTGTTTCGCATGGATTTGACGCTAAGCCATCTACATCGCATTGATTTGAAGCTAAATCAAGAATTTCGCATGGATTTGAATCGAACTCATTGGTTTCGCCTGCATTTGAAACTATATCACTCATAACGTTGGTATTTGAAGCTAAATCATGTGTTTCGCATGTATTTGTAGCTAACTCGTTTGTTTCGCATGCAGTTGAAGTTAAATCATGAATATCACAAGTATTTTAAAATAAACCATTTGTTTCGCATTGATTTGAATCTAAACCTTCTACTTCGCATTGTTTTGAAGTTAAATCACGTGTTTCGCATGGATTTGAAGCTAACTCGTTTGTTTCGCATTCAGTTGAAGCTAAATCATTTATGCCGCAAGTATGTGATGCAAAATTAGTTGTATCGCATGGATTTGAAGCTAAACCTTCCACTTCGCATTGTCTCGATCCAAATTATGTTTTTCTTATGCATTTGAAGCTTAATCATGTGTTTCGCGTGGATTTGAAGCTATATCACTCATATCGCAAGTATCTGAAGATAAACCACTTGTTCCGTAATGATTTGAAGCTAAGCCTTCTACTTCCCATTAATTTGAAGTTAAATCATGTGTTTCGCCTGGATTTGAAACTGACATGTTTGTTTCGCATGCAGTTGAAGCTAAATCATGTATAAAACAAGTATTTGAAGCTAAACTAATCGTTCATGGAATTGATACTAAGCCTTCTACATCGCATTGATTTGAAGCTAAATCTAGTGTATCGCATGGATTTGAAGCTAACCCATTTGTTCCTCCTGCATTTGTAGCTATTTTATTTATACCGCAAGTATCTGAAGCTATATCATTTGTTTCGCATGTTTTGGTAGCTAAATCATCTACATCGCATTGACCTGAAGCTAAATCATGTGTTTCGCATGGATTTGGAGTTAACTTGTTCGTTTCGCCTGCATTTGAAGCTATATCACTTATATCGCAAGTATTTGAAGCTACATCATTTGTTTCTCATGGATTTGAAGCTAAGTCTTCTACTTCGCATTGATTTGAAACTAAATCATGTGTTTCCATGGACTTCAAGCTAACGCTATTGTTTCACCTGCATTTGAAACTATATCATTTATATCGCAAGTATTTGAAGATAAACCAGTTGCTTCGCATTGATTTGAAGCTAAGCCTTCTACTCCGCATTCATATCAAACTAAATCATATGTTTCGCATGGATTTGAAACTGACATGTTTGTTTCGCATGCAGTTGAAGCTATATCACTTATATCGCAATATCTGAAGCTAAATCATTTGTTTCTCATGTATTTGAAGCTAAGCCTTCTACTTCGCATTGATTTGAAATTAAATCATGTGTTTCCATGGAATTCAAGCTAACGCTTTTGTTTCGCCTGCATTTGTAACTATATCATTTATATCTCAAGTATTTGAAGATAAACCAGTTGCTTCGCATTGATTTGAAGCTAAGGCTTCTACTTCGCTTTGATTTGAAGGTAACTCATTTATTTCGCATGGATTTGATGCTAAGCCTTGAACTTCGCATTGATTTGAAGCAAAATCATGTGTTCCGCATGGATTTGAAGCTAAGACATCTAGTTCGCGTTGATTTGAAGCTAAATCTAGTGTATCGCATGGATTAGAAGCTATCTCGTTTGTTTCGCCTGCATTAGAAATATATCATATATATGGCAAGTATTTGAAGCTAAATGATTTGTGACGCATGGATTTGAAGCTAAACCTTCTACATCGCACTGATTTGAAGCTAAATCTAGTGTATCGCATGGATTTTAAGCTAACTCGTTCGTATCGCATGGATTTGAAGTCTAGCCCTCTACTTCGCACTGATTTGGAGCTAAATCATGTCTTTCGCATGCATTTGAAGCTAACTCGTTTGTTCCGCATGCAGTTAAAGATAAATCATGTTTATCTAAAGTATCTGATTCTAAACTACTTGATTCGCAAGAATATGAAGCTTAACCACGTGCTTCTCATGAATTTGAAGCTAAATCATGTGTTTCGCACGGATTTGAAACTGACACGTTTGTTTCGCATGCAGTTGAAGCTATGTCATTTATATCGCAAGTATCTGAAGCTAAAACATTTGTTTCTCATGTATTTGAAGCTAAGCCTTCTACTTCGCATTGATTTGAAACTAAATCATGTGTTTCCATGGATTTGAAACCAACACGTATGTTTCGCATGCAGTTGAAGCTAAATCATGTGTTTTGCTTGGAATTGAAGCTAACTCGTCGGTTTCGTCTGCGTTTGAAACTATATCACTTACATCGCAACTATCTAAAGCTAAATCATTTGTTACGCATGGATTTGATGCTAAGACTTCTACTTCCTATTGATTTGAAGCTAAATCATGTGTATCGCATGGATTTTGAAGCTAACTCGTTTGGGTCGTCTGTATTTGAAGCTATATCACTTATATCCCTAGTGTTTGAAGCTAAATCATTTGTTTGGAACAGATTTGAAGCTAAACCTTTTACATCGCAGTGATTTGAAGCTAAATCATGTGTTTCGCTTGGATTTGGAGCTAACTCGTTTGTTTCGCATGCAGTTCAATCTATATCATGTATATCACAAGTATTTGAAACTAAACCATTTGATTGGCATTGATTTGAACCTAAGCGTTCTACTTCGCAATGTTTTGAAGCTTAATCATATGTTTCGCATGTATTTGAAGCTAACTCGTTTGTTTCGCTTGCATTTGAAGCTAAATCATGTGTTTCGCTTGGATTTGAATCGAACTCGTTTGTTTCGCCTGTATTTGAATCTATATCACTTATATCGCAATTATCTGAAGCTAAATCATTTGTTTCTCATGTATTGGAAGCTAAGCCTTCTACTTCGCATTGATTTGAAGCTATATCAAGTGTTTCGCATGGATTTGAATCTAAGCCTTGAACTTCGCATTGATTTGAAGCAAAATCATGTGTTTCGCTTGGATTTGAAGCTAACTCGTTTGTTTCGCATGCAGTTGAAGCTAAATCATATATATCACAAGTATTTGAAGCGGAACCATTTGATTCGCATGGATTTGAAGCTATGCCTTCTACTTTGCACTCATTTGAAGCTAAATCAAGTGTTTCGCCTGCATTTGAAGCTATATCATTTATATCGCAAGTATTTGAAGCCAAATCATTTTTGTCATATGGTTTTGTAGCTAAGCCTTCTACATCGCACTGATTTTAAGCTAAATCATTTGATTCGCATGGTTTTGGAGCTAACTCATTTGTTTCGTCTGCATTTGAAACTATATCACTTACATCGCAACTATCTAAAGCTAAATCAATTGTTCCGCATGGATTTGATGCTAAGACTTCTACTTCCCATTGATTTGAAGCTAAATCATGTGTATCGCATGGATTTTGAAGCTAACTCGTTTGGTTCGTCTGCATTTGAAGCTATATCACTTATATCCCTAGTGTTTGAAGCTAAATCATTTGTTTGGAACAGATTTGAAGCTAAACCATCTACTTCGCATTGATTTGAAGCTAAATCATGTGTTTCGCTTGGATTTGAATTTAACTCGTTTGATTCGTCTGCATTTGAAGCTATATCACTTATATCGCAAGTATCTGATGCTAAATCGTATGTTTTGCATGGATTTGCAGCTAAACCTTCTACGTCGCATTGATTTGCAGCTACATCATGTGTATCGCATGGATTTAAAGCTAACTCGTTTGACTCGTCTGCATTTGAAGCTATATCACATATATCGCAAGTATTTGAAGCTAAATTATTTGTTTCGCGTAGATTTGAACCTAATCCTCCCACTAGGAATTGATTTGAAACTAAATCATTTGTTTCGCATGGATTTGAAGCTAAGCCTTCTACTTCGCATTGATTTGAATCTAAATCATGTGTTTCCCTTGTTTTTGATGCTAACTCGTTTGTTTCGGCTGCATGTGAAGCTATATCGCTTATATCGCAATTATCCTAAGCTAAATCATTTGTTTCTCATGTATATGAAGCTTAGCCTTCTACTTCGCGTTGATTTGAAGCTAAACCATGCGTTTCGCATAGATTTGAAGCTAACTCATTTGTTTCGCCTGCATTTGAAGCTACATCACTGATATCGCAAGTATCTGCACCTAAATGATTTGTTTCGCATGGATTTGAAGCCAAGTCTTCTACTTCGTATTGTTTTGAACCTAAATCATGTGTTTCGCATGGATTTTGAAGCTGACTCGTTTGATTCGTTTGCAGTAGAAGTTCAATCATGAATATCACAAGTATTTGAAGATAAACCAGTTGCTTCGCATTCATTTGAAGATAAGCCTACTACTTCGCATTCCTATCAAGCTAAATCATGTGTTTCTCATGTATTTGAAGCTAAGCCTTCTACCTAGCATTGATTTGAAACTAAATCAGGTGTTTCCATGGATTTCAATCTAACTCTTTTGTTTCGCCTGCATTTGAAAATATATCATTTATATCGCAAGTATTTGAAGCTAAATCATGTGCGTCGCATGGATTTGAAGCTGAAATTTCCACATCGCATTGATTTGTAGCAAAATCTTGTGTATCGCATGGATTTGATGCTAAACCCTCTACATCGCATTGATTTGCAACTAAATCATGTGTTTCGCATGGATCTGAAGATAACTCGTTTGTTTCGCCTGCATTTGAAGCTATATCACTTATATTCGCAAGTATTTGATGCTAAATCATTCGTTTCGCATGCATTTGAAGCTAATCCTTCTACATCCCATGGATTTGAAGCTAAATCATGTGTTTGGCATGGATTTGAAGCTAAACCTTCTACATCGCATTGATTTGCATCTGAATCATGTGTTTCGCATGGATTTGAAGCTAACTCGTTTGTGTCGCATGCAGTTGAAGCTAAATCATGTATATCACAAGTATTTGAATCTAAACCATTTGATTCGCATGGGATTTGATGCTAAGCCTTCTACATCGCATTGATTTGCTGCTGAATCATGTCTTTCGCATGGATTTGAAGCTAACTCGTTTGTTTCGCATGCAGTTGGAGATATATCATGTATATGACAAGTATTTGAAGCTAAACCATTTGTTTCGCATGTATGTGAATCTAAATCATGTGTTTACCATGACAATGAACCTAAAACATGTGTTGCCCATGGATTTGAAGCTTAATCATGTGTTTTGCATGGATTTGAATCTAACTTGATTGTATCCTCAGCATTTGATGTTACTTCATTTATATCGTAAGTATTTGAAGCTAAATCATATGTGTTTCGCATGGATTTGAAGCTAATCCCTCTACTTCGCATTGATTTGAAGCTAAATCATTTGTTTCGCATGGAATTGAAGCTACCTCGTTTGTTGCTCCAGCTTTTGAAGCTATATCACTTATATCGCAAGTATTTGAAGTTAAATCTTGTGCGTCGCATGGATTTGAAGCTGAACTTTCTACATCGCATTGATTTGAAGCTAAATCTTGTGTATCGCATGGATTTGAAGCTAACTCGTTTGTGTCGCATGCAGTTGAAGCTAAATCATGTATATCACAAGTATTTGAATCTAAACCATTTGATTCGCATGGGATTTGATGCTAAGCCTTCCACTGCACACTGATTTGATGCTGAATCATGTCTTTCGCATGGATTTGAAGCTAACTCGTTTGTTTCGCATGCAGGTGGAGCTATATCATGTATATGACAAGTATTAGAAGCTAACCATTTGTTTCGCATGTATGTGAAGCTAAATCATGTGTTTGACAATGAACCTAAATCATGTGTTGCCCATGGATTTGAAGCTTAATCATGTGTTTTGCATGGATTTGAATCTAACTTGATGGTATCCTCAGCATTTGAAGTTGCTTCATTTATATCGCATGTATTTGAAGCTAAATCATATGTGTTTCGCTTGGATTTGAAGCTAAACCTTCTACATCGCATTGATTTGAAGCTAAATCATTTGTTTCGCATGGAATTGAAGCTACCTCTTTTGTTCCTCCAGCTTTTGAAGCTATATCACTTATATCGCAAGTATTTGAAGCTAAATCTTGTGCATCGCATGGATTTGAAGCTAAGCCTTCTACTTGGCATTGAATTGAAGCTAAACCGTCTGTTTTGCATGGATTTGAAGCTAACTCGTTTGTTTCTCCTGTATTTGAAGCTGTATCATTTATATCGCAAGTATTTGAAGCTAAACCATTTGTTTCGCATGTATTAGAAGTTAAGCCTTCTACTTGGCTTTGAATTGAAGCTAAATCGTGTGTTTTGCATGGATTTGAAGCTAACTCGTTTGTTTCTCCTGTATTTGAAGCTGTATCATTTATATCGCAAGTATTTGAAGCTAAACCATTTGTTTCGCATGCATTTGAAGCTAAGCCTTCTACTTCGCATTGATTCGATCCTAAATCACGTGTTTTGCATGGATTTGAAACTAAGCCTTTTACATCACATTGATTTGAAGCTAAATCATGTGTTTGGCATGGATTTGTAGCTAAACCTTCTACATCGCATTGATTTGCAGCTGAATCATGTGTTTCGCATGGATTTGCAGCTAACTCGTTTGTTTCACATCCAGATGAAGTTAAATCATGTATATCACAAGTATTTGAAGCTAAACCATATGATTCGCATCGATTTGAATATAAGACTTCCACTTCGCATTGATTAGAAGCTAAATCATGTATTCCGCATGGATTTGATGCTAAATCGTTTGTTTCGCATGCAGTTGAAACTAAATCATGTTTATCACAAGGAACCGAACCTAAACCATCTGTTTCGCAAGAATATGAAGCTAAACCAAGTGTTTCGCATGAATTGGAAGCTAAATCAATCGTTTCGCATGGATTCGAAGGTAAGACTTCTACTTCGCATTAATTTGAGGCTAAGTCATGTGTTCCGCTTGGATTTGAAGCTAACTAGTTTGTTTCGCCTGCATTTGAAGCTACCTCATGTATTTCACAACTATTTGAAGCTAAACCATTTGTTTCGAATGGATTTGAAGCTAAGCCATCTACATCGCATTGATTTGAAGCTAAATCAAGAATTTCGCATGGATTTGAATCGAACTCATTGGTTTCGCCTGCATTTGAAACTATATCACTCATAACGTTGGTATTTGAAGCTAAATCATGTGTTTCGCATGTATTTGTAGCTAACTCGTTTGCTTCGCATGCAGTTGAAGTTAAATCATGAATATCACAAGTATTTTAAAATAAACCATTTGTTTCGCATTGATTTGAATCTAAACCTTCTACTTCGCATTGTTTTGAAGTTAAATCACGTGTTTCGCATGGATTTGAAGCTAACTCGTTTGTTTCGCATTCAGTTGAAGCTAAATCATTTATGCCGCAAGTATGTGATGCAAAATTAGTTGTATCGCATGGATTTGAAGCTAAACCTTCCACTTCGCATTGACTCGATCCAAATTATGTTTTTCTTATGCATTTGAAGCTTAATCATGTGTTTCGCGTGGATTTGAAGCTATATCACTCATATCGCAAGTATCTGAAGATAAACCACTTGTTCCGTAATGATTTGAAGCTAAGCCTTCTACTTCCCATTAATTTGAAGTTAAATCATGTGTTTCGCCTGGATTTGAAACTGACATGTTTGTTTCGCATGCAGTTGAAGCTAAATCATGTATAAAACAAGTATTTGATTCTAAACTAATCGTTCATGGAATTGATACTAAGCCTTCTACATCGCATTGATTTGAAGCTAAATCTAGTGTATCGCATGGATTTGAAGCTAACCCATTTGTTCCTCCTGCATTTGTAGCTATTTTATTTATACCGCAAGTATCTGAAGCTATATCATTTGTTTCGCATGTTTTGGAAGCTAAATCATCTACATCGCATTGACCTGAAGCTAAATCATGTGTTTCGCATGGATTTGAAGTTAACTTGTTCGTTTCGTCTGCATTTGAAGCCATATCACTTATATCGCAAGTATTTGAAGCTACATCATTTGTTTCGCATTGATTTGAAGCTAAGGCTTCTACTTCGCTTTGATTTGAAGGTAACTCATTTATTTCGCATGGATTTGATGCTAAGCCTTGAACTTCGCATTGATTTGAAGCAAAATCATGTGTTTCGCATGGAATTGAAGCTACCTCGTCTGTTCCTCCTGCTTTTGAAGCTATGTCACTTATATCGCAAGTATTTGAAGCTAAATCATATGTGTCGCATGGATTTGAAGCTGAACCTACTACATCGCATTGATTTGAAGCTAAATCTAGTGTATCGCATGGATTTGAAGCTAAACCTTTTACATCGCATTGATTTGCAGCTAAATCATGTGCTTCGCATGGATTTGAAGCTAACTCGTTCGTTTCGCCTGCATTTGAAGCTAAACCTTCTACATCCCGTGGATTTGAAGCTAAATCATGTGTTTGGCTTGGATTTGAATCTAAACCTTCTACATCGCATTGATTTGCATCTGAATCATGTGTTTCGCATGGATTTGAAGCTAACTCGTTTGTGTCGCATGCAGTTGAAGCTAAATCATGTATATCACAAGTATTTGAATCTAAACCATTTGATTCGCATGGGATTTGATGCTAAGCCTTCTACATCGCATTGATTTGCTGCTGAATCATGTCTTTCGCATGGATTTGAAGCTAACTCGTTTGTTTCGCATGCAGTTGGAGATATATCATGTATATGACAAGTATTTGAAGCTAAACCATTTGTTTCGCATGTATGTGAATCTAAATCATGTGTTCACCATGACAATGAACCTAAATCATGTGTTTCCCTTGGATTTGGAGCTAACTCGTTTGTTTCGCTTGCATTTGAAGCTAAATCATGTGTTTCGCTTGGATTTGAATCGAACTCGTTTGTTTCGCCTGTATTTGAATCTATATCACTTATATCGCAATTATCTGAAGCTAAATCATTTGTTTCTCATGTATTGGAAGCTAAGCCTTCTACTTCGCATTGATTTGAAGCTATATCAAGTGTTTCGCATGGATTTGAATCTAAGCCTTGAACTTCGCATTGATTTGAAGCAAAATCATGTGTTTCGCTTGGATTTGAAGCTAACTCGTTTGTTTCGCATGCAGTTGAAGCTAAATCATATATATCACAAGTATTTGAAGCGGAACCATTTGATTCGCATGGATTTGAAGCTATGCCTTCTACTTTGCACTCATTTGAAGCTAAATCAAGTGTTTCGCCTGCATTTGAAGCTATATCATTTATA
The DNA here is from genome assembly GCF_051020955.1 of Megalopta genalis. Lineage (NCBI taxonomy): Eukaryota > Metazoa > Arthropoda > Insecta > Hymenoptera > Halictidae > Megalopta > Megalopta genalis. The sequence continues at coordinate 84,350 of NW_027476897.1, read as the reverse complement.
TCGCAAGTATTTGAAGCCAAATCATTTTTGTCATATGGTTTTGTAGCTAAGCCTTCTACATCGCACTGATTTTAAGCTAAATCATTTGATTCGCATGGTTTTGGAGCTAACTCATTTGTTTCGTCTGCATTTGAAACTATATCACTTACATCGCAACTATCTAAAGCTAAATCAATTGTTCCGCATGGATTTGATGCTAAGACTTCTACTTCCCATTGATTTGAAGCTAAATCATGTGTATCGCATGGATTTTGAAGCTAACTCGTTTGGTTCGTCTGCATTTGAAGCTATATCACTTATATCCCTAGTGTTTGAAGCTAAATCATTTGTTTGGAACAGATTTGAAGCTAAACCATCTACTTCGCATTGATTTGAAGCTAAATCATGTGTTTCGCTTGGATTTGAATTTAACTCGTTTGATTCGTCTGCATTTGAAGCTATATCACTTATATCGCAAGTATCTGATGCTAAATCGTATGTTTTGCATGGATTTGCAGCTAAACCTTCTACGTCGCATTGATTTGCAGCTACATCATGTGTATCGCATGGATTTAAAGCTAACTCGTTTGACTCGTCTGCATTTGAAGCTATATCACATATATCGCAAGTATTTGAAGCTAAATTATTTGTTTCGCGTAGATTTGAACCTAATCCTCCCACTAGGAATTGATTTGAAACTAAATCATTTGTTTCGCATGGATTTGAAGCTAAGCCTTCTACTTCGCATTGATTTGAATCTAAATCATGTGTTTCCCTTGTTTTTGATGCTAACTCGTTTGTTTCGGCTGCATGTGAAGCTATATCGCTTATATCGCAATTATCCTAAGCTAAATCATTTGTTTCTCATGTATATGAAGCTTAGCCTTCTACTTCGCGTTGATTTGAAGCTAAACCATGCGTTTCGCATAGATTTGAAGCTAACTCATTTGTTTCGCCTGCATTTGAAGCTACATCACTGATATCGCAAGTATCTGCACCTAAATGATTTGTTTCGCATGGATTTGAAGCCAAGTCTTCTACTTCGTATTGTTTTGAACCTAAATCATGTGTTTCGCATGGATTTTGAAGCTGACTCGTTTGATTCGTTTGCAGTAGAAGTTCAATCATGAATATCACAAGTATTTGAAGATAAACCAGTTGCTTCGCATTCATTTGAAGATAAGCCTACTACTTCGCATTCCTATCAAGCTAAATCATGTGTTTCTCATGTATTTGAAGCTAAGCCTTCTACCTAGCATTGATTTGAAACTAAATCAGGTGTTTCCATGGATTTCAATCTAACTCTTTTGTTTCGCCTGCATTTGAAAATATATCATTTATATCGCAAGTATTTGAAGCTAAATCATGTGCGTCGCATGGATTTGAAGCTGAAATTTCCACATCGCATTGATTTGTAGCAAAATCTTGTGTATCGCATGGATTTGATGCTAAACCCTCTACATCGCATTGATTTGCAACTAAATCATGTGTTTCGCATGGATCTGAAGATAACTCGTTTGTTTCGCCTGCATTTGAAGCTATATCACTTATATTCGCAAGTATTTGATGCTAAATCATTCGTTTCGCATGCATTTGAAGCTAATCCTTCTACATCCCATGGATTTGAAGCTAAATCATGTGTTTGGCATGGATTTGAAGCTAAACCTTCTACATCGCATTGATTTGCATCTGAATCATGTGTTTCGCATGGATTTGAAGCTAACTCGTTTGTGTCGCATGCAGTTGAAGCTAAATCATGTATATCACAAGTATTTGAATCTAAACCATTTGATTCGCATGGGATTTGATGCTAAGCCTTCTACATCGCATTGATTTGCTGCTGAATCATGTCTTTCGCATGGATTTGAAGCTAACTCGTTTGTTTCGCATGCAGTTGGAGATATATCATGTATATGACAAGTATTTGAAGCTAAACCATTTGTTTCGCATGTATGTGAATCTAAATCATGTGTTTACCATGACAATGAACCTAAAACATGTGTTGCCCATGGATTTGAAGCTTAATCATGTGTTTTGCATGGATTTGAATCTAACTTGATTGTATCCTCAGCATTTGATGTTACTTCATTTATATCGTAAGTATTTGAAGCTAAATCATATGTGTTTCGCATGGATTTGAAGCTAATCCCTCTACTTCGCATTGATTTGAAGCTAAATCATTTGTTTCGCATGGAATTGAAGCTACCTCGTTTGTTGCTCCAGCTTTTGAAGCTATATCACTTATATCGCAAGTATTTGAAGTTAAATCTTGTGCGTCGCATGGATTTGAAGCTGAACTTTCTACATCGCATTGATTTGAAGCTAAATCTTGTGTATCGCATGGATTTGAAGCTAACTCGTTTGTGTCGCATGCAGTTGAAGCTAAATCATGTATATCACAAGTATTTGAATCTAAACCATTTGATTCGCATGGGATTTGATGCTAAGCCTTCCACTGCACACTGATTTGATGCTGAATCATGTCTTTCGCATGGATTTGAAGCTAACTCGTTTGTTTCGCATGCAGGTGGAGCTATATCATGTATATGACAAGTATTAGAAGCTAACCATTTGTTTCGCATGTATGTGAAGCTAAATCATGTGTTTGACAATGAACCTAAATCATGTGTTGCCCATGGATTTGAAGCTTAATCATGTGTTTTGCATGGATTTGAATCTAACTTGATGGTATCCTCAGCATTTGAAGTTGCTTCATTTATATCGCATGTATTTGAAGCTAAATCATATGTGTTTCGCTTGGATTTGAAGCTAAACCTTCTACATCGCATTGATTTGAAGCTAAATCATTTGTTTCGCATGGAATTGAAGCTACCTCTTTTGTTCCTCCAGCTTTTGAAGCTATATCACTTATATCGCAAGTATTTGAAGCTAAATCTTGTGCATCGCATGGATTTGAAGCTAAGCCTTCTACTTGGCATTGAATTGAAGCTAAACCGTCTGTTTTGCATGGATTTGAAGCTAACTCGTTTGTTTCTCCTGTATTTGAAGCTGTATCATTTATATCGCAAGTATTTGAAGCTAAACCATTTGTTTCGCATGTATTAGAAGTTAAGCCTTCTACTTGGCTTTGAATTGAAGCTAAATCGTGTGTTTTGCATGGATTTGAAGCTAACTCGTTTGTTTCTCCTGTATTTGAAGCTGTATCATTTATATCGCAAGTATTTGAAGCTAAACCATTTGTTTCGCATGCATTTGAAGCTAAGCCTTCTACTTCGCATTGATTCGATCCTAAATCACGTGTTTTGCATGGATTTGAAACTAAGCCTTTTACATCACATTGATTTGAAGCTAAATCATGTGTTTGGCATGGATTTGTAGCTAAACCTTCTACATCGCATTGATTTGCAGCTGAATCATGTGTTTCGCATGGATTTGCAGCTAACTCGTTTGTTTCACATCCAGATGAAGTTAAATCATGTATATCACAAGTATTTGAAGCTAAACCATATGATTCGCATCGATTTGAATATAAGACTTCCACTTCGCATTGATTAGAAGCTAAATCATGTATTCCGCATGGATTTGATGCTAAATCGTTTGTTTCGCATGCAGTTGAAACTAAATCATGTTTATCACAAGGAACCGAACCTAAACCATCTGTTTCGCAAGAATATGAAGCTAAACCAAGTGTTTCGCATGAATTGGAAGCTAAATCAATCGTTTCGCATGGATTCGAAGGTAAGACTTCTACTTCGCATTAATTTGAGGCTAAGTCATGTGTTCCGCTTGGATTTGAAGCTAACTAGTTTGTTTCGCCTGCATTTGAAGCTACCTCATGTATTTCACAACTATTTGAAGCTAAACCATTTGTTTCGAATGGATTTGAAGCTAAGCCATCTACATCGCATTGATTTGAAGCTAAATCAAGAATTTCGCATGGATTTGAATCGAACTCATTGGTTTCGCCTGCATTTGAAACTATATCACTCATAACGTTGGTATTTGAAGCTAAATCATGTGTTTCGCATGTATTTGTAGCTAACTCGTTTGCTTCGCATGCAGTTGAAGTTAAATCATGAATATCACAAGTATTTTAAAATAAGCCATTTGTTTCGCATTGATTTGAATCTAAACCTTCTACTTCGCATTGTTTTGAAGTTAAATCACGTGTTTCGCATGGATTTGAAGCTAACTCGTTTGTTTCGCATTCAGTTGAAGCTAAATCATTTATGCCGCAAGTATGTGATGCAAAATTAGTTGTATCGCATGGATTTGAAGCTAAACCTTCCACTTCGCATTGACTCGATCCAAATTATGTTTTTCTTATGCATTTGAAGCTTAATCATGTGTTTCGCGTGGATTTGAAGCTATATCACTCATATCGCAAGTATCTGAAGATAAACCACTTGTTCCGTAATGATTTGAAGCTAAGCCTTCTACTTCCCATTAATTTGAAGTTAAATCATGTGTTTCGCCTGGATTTGAAACTGACATGTTTGTTTCGCATGCAGTTGAAGCTAAATCATGTATAAAACAAGTATTTGATTCTAAACTAATCGTTCATGGAATTGATACTAAGCCTTCTACATCGCATTGATTTGAAGCTAAATCTAGTGTATCGCATGGATTTGAAGCTAACCCATTTGTTCCTCCTGCATTTGTAGCTATTTTATTTATACCGCAAGTATCTGAAGCTATATCATTTGTTTCGCATGTTTTGGAAGCTAAATCATCTACATCGCATTGACCTGAAGCTAAATCATGTGTTTCGCATGGATTTGAAGTTAACTTGTTCGTTTCGTCTGCATTTGAAGCCATATCACTTATATCGCAAGTATTTGAAGCTACATCATTTGTTTCGCATTGATTTGAAGCTAAGGCTTCTACTTCGCTTTGATTTGAAGGTAACTCATTTATTTCGCATGGATTTGATGCTAAGCCTTGAACTTCGCATTGATTTGAAGCAAAATCATGTGTTTCGCATGGAATTGAAGCTACCTCGTCTGTTCCTCCTGCTTTTGAAGCTATGTCACTTATATCGCAAGTATTTGAAGCTAAATCATATGTGTCGCATGGATTTGAAGCTGAACCTACTACATCGCATTGATTTGAAGCTAAATCTAGTGTATCGCATGGATTTGAAGCTAAACCTTTTACATCGCATTGATTTGCAGCTAAATCATGTGCTTCGCATGGATTTGAAGCTAACTCGTTCGTTTCGCCTGCATTTGAAGCTAAACCTTCTACATCCCGTGGATTTGAAGCTAAATCATGTGTTTGGCTTGGATTTGAATCTAAACCTTCTACATCGCATTGATTTGCATCTGAATCATGTGTTTCGCATGGATTTGAAGCTAACTCGTTTGTGTCGCATGCAGTTGAAGCTAAATCATGTATATCACAAGTATTTGAATCTAAACCATTTGATTCGCATGGGATTTGATGCTAAGCCTTCTACATCGCATTGATTTGCTGCTGAATCATGTCTTTCGCATGGATTTGAAGCTAACTCGTTTGTTTCGCATGCAGTTGGAGATATATCATGTATATGACAAGTATTTGAAGCTAAACCATTTGTTTCGCATGTATGTGAATCTAAATCATGTGTTCACCATGACAATGAACCTAAATCATGTGTTTCCCTTGGATTTGAAGCTGAATCGTCTTTTTCGCATGCAGTTGAATCTATATCATTTATATCCCAAGTATCTGAAGCTAAATCATTTGTTTCTCATGGATTTGAAGCTAAACCTCCTACATCCCATGGATTTGAAGCTAAATCAAGTGTTTGACATGGATTTGAAGCTAAACCTTCTACATCGCAATGATTTGCAGATGAATCATGTGTTTCGCATGGATTTGAAGCTAACTCGTTTGTGTCGCATGCAGTTGAAGCTAAATCATGTATATCACAAGTATTTGAATCTAAACCATTTGATTCGCATGGGATTTGATGCTAAACCTTCTACATCGCATTGATTTGAAGCTAAATCATGTGTTTCGCGTGGATTTGAAGGTAACTCGTTTGTTTTGCATGCAGTTGAAGCTATATCACTTATATCGCAAGTATTTGAAGCTAAATCATGTGTGTCGCATGGATTTGAAGCTGAACTTTCTACATCGCATTGATTTGAAGTTAAATCTTGTGTATCGCATGGATTTGAAGCTAAACCCTCTACATCGCATTGATTTGCAACTAAATCATGTGTTTCACTTGGATTTGAAGCTGAATCGTTTTTTTCGCATGCAGTTGAATCTATATCATTTATATCGCAAGTATCTGAAGCTAAATCATTTGTTTCTCATGGATTTGAAGCTAAACCTCCTACATCCCATGGATTTGAAGCTAAATCAAGTGTTTGGCACCGATTTGAAGCTAAACCTTCTACATCGCAATGATTTGCAGCTGAAGCATGTGTTTCGCATGGATTTGAAGCTAACTCGTTTGTGTCGCATGCAGTTGAAGCTAAATCATGTACATCACAAGTATTTGAATCTAAACCGTTTGATTCGCATGGGATTTGATGCTAAGCCTTCTACTTCACACTGATTTGAAGATAAATCATGTGTTTCGCATGGATTTGAAGCTAACTCGTTCGTTTCGCCTGTATTTGAATCTATTTCACTTATATGGGAAGTATTTGAAGCTAAATCATATGTTTCGCTTGGATTTGAAGCTAAACTTTCTACATCGCATTGATTTGAAGCTAAATCGTGTGTTTCGCATGGATTTGATGCAAACTCGATTGTTTCGCATGCAGTTGTAGCTAAATAATGTATATCACAAGTATTTGTAGCTAAACCATTTGTTTCGCATGAATTTGAAGCTATGCCATCTACTTCGCATTGATTTGAAGCTAAATCATTTGTTTCGCATAGAATTGAAGCTACCTCGTTTGTTCCTCCGCCTTTTGAAGCTATATCACTTATATCGCAAGTATTTGAAGCTAAATCATATGTGTCGCATGGATTTGAAGCTTAACCTTCTACATCGCATTGATTTGAAGCTAAATCTTGTGTATCGCATGGATTTGAAGCTAATCCTTCTACATCGCATTGATTTGAAGCTAAATCATGTGCTTCCCATGTATTTGAAGCTGACTCGTTTGTTTCGCATGCAGTTGCAGCTAAATAATGTATATCACAAGTATTTGTAGCTAAACCATTTGTTTCGCATGGATTTGAAGCTAATCCCTCTACTTCGCATTGATTTGAAGCTAAATCATTTGTTTCGCATGGAATTGAAGCTACCTCGTTTGTTTCTAACTGCTTTTGAAGCTATATCACTTATATCGCAAGTATTTGAAGCTAAATCATGTATATCACAAGTATTTGAATCTAAACCATTTGATTCGCATGGGATTTGATGCTAAGCCTTCTACTTCACACTGATTTGAAGCTAAATCATGTGTTTCGCATGGGTTTGAAGCTAACTCGTTTGTTTCGCATGCAGTTGTAGCTAAATAATGTATATCACAAGTATTTGTAGCTAAACCATTTGTTTTACATGGATTTGAAGCTAAGCCTACTACTTCGCATTGATTTGAAGCTAAATCATGTGTTTCGCGTTGATTTGAAGGTAACTCGTTTGTTCCTCCTGCTTTTGAAGCTATATCACTTATATCGCAAGTATTTGAAGCTAAATCATATGTGTCGCATGGATTTGAAGCTGAACCTTCTACATCGCATTGATTTGAAGCTAGATCTTGTAAATCGCATGGATTTGAAGCTAAACCTTCTACATCGCATTGATTTGAAGCTATATCATGTGTTTTGCATGGATTTGAAGCTAACTCGTTTGTTTCGCACGCAGTTGTAGATAAATAATGTATATCACAAGTATTTGTAGCTAAACCATTTGTTTCGCATGGATTTGAAGCTAAACCTTCTACATCCCATGGATTTGAAGCTAAATCATGTGTTTGGCATGGATTTGATGCTAAACCTTCTACATCGCATTGATTTCCAGCTGAATCATGTGTTTCGCATGGATTTGAAGCTAACTCGTTTGTGCCGCATGCAGTTGAAGGTAAATCATGTATATCACAAGTATTTGAATCTAAACCATTTGTTTCGCATGTATGTGAAGCTAAATCATGTGTTTACCATGACAATGAACCTAAATCATGTGTTGCCCATGGATTTGAAGGGTAATCATGTGTTTTGCATGGATTTGAAGCTAACTTGATTGTATCCTCTGCATTTGAAGTTACTTCATTTATATCGCAAGTATTTAAATCTAAATCATATGTGTTTCGCTTGGATTTGAAACTATACCTTCTACATCGCATTGATTTGAAGCCAAATCATGTGTTTCCCATGTATTTGAAGCTAACTCGTTTGTTTCGCATGCAGTTGTAGCTAAATAATATATATCACAAGTATTTGTAGCTAAACCATTTGTTTCGCATGGATTTGAATCTACCTCGTTTGTTGCTCCAGCTTTTGAAGCTATATCACTTATATCGCAAGTATTTGAAGCTAAATCATATGCGACGCATGGATTTGAAGCTGAACCTTCTACATCGCATTGATTTGAAGCTTAATCTTGTGTATCGCATGGATTTGAAGCTAAACCTTCTACATCGCATTGATTTGCAACTGAATCATGTGTTTCGCATGGATTCGAAGCTAACTCGTTTGTTTCGCCTGCATTTGAAGCTATATCATTTGTATCACAAGTATTTGTAGCTAAACCATTTGTTTGGCATGGATTTGAAGCTAAGCCTTCTACTTCGCATTGATTTGCAGCTAAATCATGTGTTTCGCATGGATTTGAAGCTAACTCGTTCGTTGCGCATGCAGTTAAATCTAAATAACGTATATCACAAGTATTTGAAGCTAAACCATTTCTTTCGCATATATTTGAAGCAAAGCCTTCTACTTCGCATTAATAGGAAGCTAAATCACGTGTTTTGCATGGATTTGAAGCTAAACCTTCTACATCGCATTGATTTGCATCTGAATCATGTGTTTCGCATGGATTTGAAGCTAACTCGTTTGTGTCGCATGCAGTTGAAGCTAAATCATGTATATCACAAGTATTTGAATCTAAACCATTTGATTCGCATGGGATTTGATGCTAAGCCTTCTACTTCACACTGATTTGATGCTGAATCATGTCTTTCGCATGGATTTGAAGCTAACTCGTTTGTTTCGCATGCAGTTGGAGCTATATCATGTATATGACAAGTATTAGAAGCTAACCATTTGTTTGGCATGTATGTGAAGATAAATCATGTGTTTGACAATGAACCTAAATCATGTGTTGCCCATGGATTTGAAGCTTAATCATGTGTTTCGCATGGATTGAAGCTAACTCGTTCGTTGCGCATGCAGTTAAATCTAAACAACGTATATCACAAGTATTTGAAGCTAAACCATTTGTTTCGCATAGATTTGAAGCAAAGCCTTCTACTTCGTATTAATAGGAAAGCTAAATCACGTGTTTTGCATGGATTTGAAGCTAAACCTTCTACATCGCATTGATTTGAAGCTAAATCATGTGTTTCGCATGGATTGAAGCTACCTCGTTTGTTCCTCCTGCTTTTGAAGCTATATCACTTATATCGCAAGTATTTGAAGCTAAATCATATGTGTCGCATGGATTTAAAGTTGAACCTACTACATCGCATTGATTTTAAGCAAAATCTTGTGTATCGCATGGATTTAAGCTAAACCTTCTACATCCCATGGATATGAAGCTAAATCATGTGTTTGGCATGGATTTGAAGCTAAACCTTCTACATCGCATTGATTTGCTGCTGAATCATGTGTTGCATGGCTTTGAACTAACACATTGCGTCGCATGCAGTTGAAGCTAAATCATGTATATCACAAGTATTTGAATCTAAACCATTTGATTAGCATGGGATTTGATGCTAAGCATTCTACTTCACACTGATTTGAAGCTAAATCATGTGTCTCGCTTGGATTTGGAGCTAATCCCTCTACTTCGCATTGATTTGAAGCTAAATCATTTGTTTCTCATGGCATTTGAAGCTAAACCTCCTACATCCCATGGATTTGAAGCTAAATCAAGTGTTTGGCATGGATTTGAAGCTAAACCTTCTACATCGCAATGATTTGCAGCTGAAGCATGTGTTTCGCATGGATTTGAAGCTAACTCGTTTGTGTCGCATGCAGTTGAAGCTAAATCATGTATATCACAAGTATTTGAATCTAAACCGTTTGATTCGCATGGGATTTGATGCTAAGCCTTCTACTTCACACTGATTTGAAGATAAATCATGTGTTTCGCATGGATTTGAAGCTAACTCGTTCGTTTCGCCTGTATTTGAATCTATTTCACCTATATCGCAAGTATTTGAAGCTAAATCATATGTTTCGCTTGGATTTGAAGCTAAACCTTCTACATCGCATTGATTTGAAGCTAAATCGTGTGTTTCGCATGGATTTGAAGCTATGCCATCTACTTCGCATTGATTTGAAGCTAAATCATGTGTTTCGCGTTGATTTGAAGGTAACTCGTTTGTTCCTCCTGCTTTTGAAGCTATATCACTTATATCGCAAGTATTTGAAGCTAAATCATATGTGTCGCATGGATTTGAAGCTGAACCTTCTACATCGCATTGATTTGAAGCTAGATCTTGTAAATCGCATGGATTTGAAGCTAAACCTTCTACATCGCATTGATTTGAAGCTATATCATGTGTTTTGCATGGATTTGAAGCTAACTCGTTTGTTTCGCATGCAGTTGTAGATAATAATGTATATCACAAGTATTTGTAGCTAAACCATTTGATTCGCATGGGATTTGATGCTAAGCATTCTACTTCACACTGATTTGAAGCTAAATCATTTGTATCGCATGGATTTGAAGCTAAACCTTCTACATCGCATTGATTTGAAGCTAAATCATGTGTTTCGCGTGGATTTGAAGGTAACTCGTTGTTTCGCATGCAGTTGAAGCTATATCACCTTTATCCCAAGTGTTTGAAGCTCAATCATTTGTATCGCATGGATTTGAAGCTAAACCTTCTACATCGCATTGATTTGTAAACTATATCATGTGTTTGCATGGATTTGAAGCTAACTCGTTTGCTTCGCATGCAGTTGTAGCTAAATATTGTATATCACAAGTATTTGTAGCTATACCTTTTGTTTCTCATGGATTTGAAGCTAGCCTTCTACTTCGCATTGATTTGAAGCTAAATCATATGTTTCGCATAGAATTGAAGCTACCTCGTTTGTTCCTCCTGCTTTCGAAGCTATATCACTTATATCGCAAGTATTTGAAACTAAATCATATGTGTCGCACGGATTTGAAGCTGAAACCTTCTACATCGAATTGATTTGAAGCTAAATCTTGTGTATCGCATGGATTGAAGCTACCTCGTTTGTGTCGCATGCAGTTGAGCTAAATCATGTATATCACAAGTATTTGAATCTAAACCATTTGATTCGCATGGGATTTGATGCTAAGCCTTCTACTTCACACTGATTTGATGCTGAATCATGTCTTTCGCATGGATTTGAAGCTAACTCGTTTGTTTCGCATGCAGTTGGAGCTATATCATGTATATGACAAGTATTAGAAGCTAACCATTTGTTTGGCATGTATGTGAAGATAAATCATGTGTTTGACAATGAACCTAAATCATGTGTTGCCCATGGATTTGAAGCTTAATCATGTGTTTCGCATGGATTTGAAGCTAACTCGTTCGTTGCGCATGCAGTTAAATCTAAACAACGTATATCACAAGTATTTGAAGCTAAACCATTTGTTCGCATAGATTGAAGCAAGCCTTCTACTTCGTATTAATAGGAAGCTAAATCACGTGTTTTGCATGGATTGAAGCTAAACCTTCTACATCGCATTGATTTGAAGCTAAATCATGTGTTTCGCATGGAATTGAAGCTACCTCGTTTGTTCCTCCTGCTTTTGAAGCTAATATCACTTATATCGCAAGTATTTGAAAGCTAAATCATATGTGTCGCATGGATTTAAAGTTGAACCTACTACATCGCATTGATTTTAAGCAAAATCTTGTGTATCGCATGGATTTGAAGCTAAACCTTCTACATCCCATGGATATGAAGCTAAATCATGTGTTGGCATGGATTTGAAGCTAAACTTCTACATCGCATTGATTTGCTGCTGAATCATGTGTTGCATGGCTTTGAACCTAACACATTGCGTCGCATGCAGTTGAAGCTAACTCATGTATATCACAAGTATTTGAATCTAAACCATTTGATTCGCATGGGATTTGATGCTAAGCATTCTACTTCACACTGATTTGAAGCTAAATCATGTGTCTCGCTTGGATTTGGAGCTAATCCCTCTACTTCGCATTGATTTGAAGCTAAATCATTTGTTTCTCATGGATTTGAAGCTAAACCTCCTACATCCCATGGATTTGAAGCTAAATCAAGTGTTTGGCATGGATTGAAGCTAAACCTTCTACATCGCAATGATTTGCAGCTGAAGCATGTGTTTCGCATGGATTTGAAGCTAACTCGTTTGTGTCGCATGCAGTTGAAGCTAAATCATGTATATCACAAGTATTTGATCTAAAACCGTTTGATTCGCATGGGATTTGATGCTAAGCCTTCTACTTCACACTGATTTGAAGATAAATCATGTGTTTCGCATGGATTTGAAGCTAACTCGTTCGTTTCGCCTGTATTTGAATCTATTTCACCTATATCGCAAGTATTTGAAGCTAAATCATATGTTTCCGCTTGGATTTGAAGCTAAACCTTCTACATCGCATTGATTTGAAGCTAAATCGTGTGTTTCGCATGGATTTGAAGCTATGCCATCTACTTCGCATTGATTTGAAGCTAAATCATGTGTTTCGCGTTGATTTGAAGGTAACTCGTTTGTTCCTCCTGCTTTTGAAGCTATATCACTTATATCGCAAGTATTTGAAGCTAAATCATATGTGTCGGCATGGATTTGAAGCTGAACCTTCTACATCGCATTGATTGAAGCTAGATCTTGTAAATCGCATGGATTTGAAGCTAAACCTTCTACATCGCATTGATTTGAAGCTATATCATGTGTTTTGCATGGATTTGAAGCTAACTCGTTTGTTTCGCATGCAGTTGTAGATAAATAATGTATATCACAAGTATTTGTAGCTAAACCATTTGATTCGCATGGGATTTGATGCTAAGCATTCTACTTCACACTGATTTGAAGCTAAATCATTTGTATCGCATGGATTTGAAGCTAAACCTTCTACATCGCATTGATTTGAAGCTAATCATGTGTTTCGCGTGGATTTGAAGGTAACTCGTTTGTTTCGCATGCAGTTGAAGCTATATCACCTTTATCCCAAGTGTTTGAAGCTCAATCATTTGTATCGCATGGATTTGAAGCTAAACCTTCTACATCGCATTGATTTGAAACTATATCATGTGTTTTGCATGGATTTGAAGCTAACTCGTTTGCTTCGCATGCAGTTGTAGCTAAATATTGTATATCACAAGTATTGTAGCTATACCTTTTGTTTCTCATGGATTTGAAGCTAAGCCTTCTACTTCGCATTGATTTGAAGCTTAAATCATATGTTTCGCATAGAATTGAAGCTACCTCGTTTGTTCCTCCTGCTTTCGAAGCTATATCACTTATATGCAAGTATTTGAAACTAAATCATATGTGTCGCACGGATTTGAAGCTGAACCTTCTACATCGAATTGATTTGAAGCTAAATCTTGTGTATCGCATGGATTTGAAGCTACCTCGTTTGTGTCGCATGCAGTTGAGCTAAATCATGTATATCACAAGTATTTGAATCTAACCATTTGATTCGCATGGGATTTGATGCTAAGCCTTCTACTTCACACTGATTTGCAACTAAATCATGTGTTTCGCATGGGTCTGAAGCTAACTTGTTTGTTTCGCCTGCATTTGAAGCTATATCACTTATATTCGCAAATATTTGATGCCTAAATCATTCGTTTCGCATGGATTTGAAGCTAAGCCTTTTACTTCGCATTGATTTGAAGTTAAATCATGTGTTTCCCTTGGATTTGAAGCTGAATCGTTTTTTCGCATGCAGTTGAATCTATATCATTTATATCGCAAGTATCTGAAGCTAAATCATTTGTTTCTCATGGATTTGAAGCTAAACCTCCTACATCCCATGGATTTGAATCTAAATCAAGTGTTTGGCATGATTTGAAGCTAAACCTTCTACATCGCAATGATTTGCAGCTGAAGCATGTGTTTCGCATGGATTTGAAGCTAACTCGTTTGTGTCGCATGCAGTTGAATCTATTTCACTTCTATCGCAAGTATTAGAAGCTAAATCATATGTTTCGCTTGGATTTGAAGCTAAACCTTCTACATCGCATTGATTTGAAGCTATATCATGTGTTTGCATGGATTTGAAGCTAACTCGTTCGTTCGCCTGTATTTGAATCTATTTCACTTATATCGCAAGTATTTGAAGCTAAATCATATGTTTCGCTTGGATTTGAACCTAAACCTTCTACATCGCATTGATTTGAAGCTAAATCGTGTGTTTTCGCATGGATTTGATGCAAACTCGTTTGTTTCGCATGCAGTTGTAGCTAAATAATGTATATCACAAGTATTTGTAGCTAAACCATTTGTTTCGCATGGATTTGAAGCTATGCCATCTACTTCGCATTGATTTGAAGCTAAATCATTTGTTTCGCATAGAATTGAAGCTACCTCGTTTGTTCCTCCGGCTTTTGAAGCTATATCACTTATATCGCAAGTATTTGAGGCTAAATCATATGTGTCGCATGGATTTGAAGCTTAACCTTCTACATCGCATGATAAGAAGCTAAATCTTGTGTATCGCATGGATTTGAAGCTAAACCTACTACATCGCATTGATTTGAAGCTAAATCATGTGTTTCGCGTTGATTTGAAGGTAACTCGTTTGTTTCGCATGCAGTTAAAGCTATATCACCTATATCCCAAGTGTTTGAAACACAATCATTTGTTTCGCATGGATTTGAATCTAAACCTTCTACATCGCATTGATTGAAGCTAAATCGTGTGTTTCGCATGGATTTGAAGCTAAGCCTTCTACTTCGCATTGTTTTGAAGCTTAATCATGTGTGTTGCATGGATTTGAAGCTATCTCGTTTGTTTCGCCTGCAGTTTAATCTATATCACTTATATCACAAGTTTTTGAAGCATAACCATTTGTTCCGCACGGATTTGAAGCTACGCCTTCTACTTCGCATTGATTTGGAGCTAAATCATGTGTTTGGCATGGATTTGAAGCTAAACCTTCTACATCGTATTGAGTTGCATCTGAATCATGTGTTTCGCATGGATTTGAAGCTAACTCGTTTGAGTCGCATGCAGTTGAAGGTAAATCATGTATATCACAAGTATTTGAATCTAAACCATTTGTTTCGCATGTATGTGAAGCTAAATCATGTGTTTACCATGACAATGAACCTAAATCATGTGTTGGCCCATGGATTTGAAGCTTAATCATGTGTTTTGCATGGATTTGAAGCTAACTTGATTGTATCCTCAGCATTTGAAGTTACTTCATTATATCGCAAGTATTTTAAGATAAATCATATGTGTTTCGCATAGATTTGAAGCTAAGCCTTCTACTTCGCATTGATTTGAAGCTAAATCGTCTGTTTCGCATAGAACTGAAGCTACCTCGTTTTTTCCTCCTGCTTTTGAAGCTATATCACTTATATCGCAAGTATTTGAAGCTAAATCATATGTGTCGCATGGATTTGAAGCTGAACCTACTACATCGCATGATTTAAAGCAAATCTTGTGTATCGCATGGATTTGAAGCTAAACCTTCTACATCGCATGATTTGAAGCTAAATCATGTGTTCCGCATGGATTTGAAGCTAACTCGTTTGTCTCGCATGCAGTTGTAGCTTAATAATTTATATCACAAGCATTTGTAGCTATCCATTTGTTTCTCATGGATTTGAAGTTAAGCCTTCTACTTCGCATTGATTTGAAGCTATATCATTTGTTTCGCCTGAATGAAGCTACCTCGTTTGTTCCTCCTGCTTTTGAAGCTATATCACTTATATCGCAAGTATTTGAAGCTAAATCATATGTGTCGCATGGATTTGAAGCTGAACCTTCTACATCGCATTGATTTGAAGCTAAATCTTGTAAATCGCATGGATTTGAAGCTAAACCTTCTACATCGCATTGATTTGAAGCTAAATCATGTGTTTCGCATGGATTTGAAGCTAACTCGTTTGTTTCGCATGCAGTTGTAGCTAAATAATGTATATCACAAGTATTTGTAGCTAAACCGTTTGTTTCGCATGGATTTGAAGCTGAACCTTCTACATCGCATTGATTTGAAGCTAAATCATCTGTTTCGCTTGGATTTGGAGCTAACACGTTTCTTTCACATGCAGTTGAAGCTAAGTCATGTATTCGCATGGATCTGAAGTTAACTCGTTTGTTTCGCCTGCATTTGAAGCTATATCACTTATATTCGCAAGTATTTGACGCTAAATCATTCGTTTCGCATGGATTTGAATCTAAACCTTCTACATCGCATTGATTTGAAGCTAAATCGTGTGTTTCGCATGGATTTGAAGCTAAGCCTTCTACTTCACATTGTTTTGAAGCTTAATCATGTGTATTGCATGGATTTGCAGCTATCTCGTTTGTTTCGCCTGCAGTTGAATCTATATCACTTATATCACAAGTTTTTGAAGCATAACCATTTGTTCCGCACGGATTTGAAGCTTCGCCCTCTACTTCGCATTGATTTGGAGCTAAATCGTGTGTTGGCATGGATTTGAAGCTAAACCTTCTACATCGCAATGATTTGCAGCTGAAGCATGTGTTCGCATGGATTTGAAGCTAACTCGTTTGTGTCGCATTGCAGTTGAAGCTAAATCATGTATATCACAAGTATTTGAATCTAAACCATTTGATTCGCATGGGATTTGATGCTAAGCCTTCTACTTCACACTGATTTGAAGCTAAATCATGTGTTTCGCATGGATTTGAAGCTAACTCGTTTGTTTCGCATGCAGTTGTAGCTAAATAATGTAGATCACAAGTATTTGTAGCTAAACCATTTGTTTCGCATGGATTTGAAGATAAGACTTCTACTTCGCATTGATTTGAAGCTAAATCATTTGTTTCGCATGGATTTGTAGCTAAACCTTCTACATCGCATTGATTTGAAGCTAAATCATGTGTTTCGCGTTGATTTGAAGGTAACTCGTTTGTTTCGCATGCAGTAGAAGCTGTATCACCTATATCCCAAGTGTTTGAAACACAATCATTTGTTTCGCATGGATTTGAATCTAAACCTTCTACATCGCATTGATTTGGAGCTAAATCGTGTGTTTCGCATGGATTTGAAGCTAAGCCTTCTACTTCGCATTGTTTTGAAGCTTAATCATGTGTGTTGCATGGATTTGAAGCTATCTCGTTTGTTTCGCCTGCAGTTGAATCTATATCACTTATATCACAAGTTTTTGAAGCATAACCATTTGTTCCGCACGGATTTGAAGCTACGCCTTCTACTTCGCATTGATTTGGAGCTAAATCATGTGTTTGGCATGGATTTGAAGCTATCTCGTTTGTGTCGCATGAGAGTTGAAGCTAAATCATGTATATCACAAGTATTTGAATCTAAACCGTTTGATTCGCATGGGATTTGATGCTAAGCCTTCTACTTCACACTGATTTCAAGCTAAATCGTGTGTTTCGCATGGATTTGATGCAAACTCGTTTGTTTCGCATGCAGTTGTAGCTAAATAATGTATATCACAAGTATTTGTAGCTAAAACATTTGTTTCGCATGGATTTGAAGCTAAGCCTTCTACTTCGCATTGATTTGAAGCTAAATCATTTGTTTCGCATGGATTTAAAGCTAAACCTTCTACATCGCATTGATTTGAAGCTAAATCATGTGTTTCGCGTTGATTTGAAGGTAACTCGTTTGTTTCGCATGCAGTTGAAGCTATATCACCTATATCCCAAGTGTTTGAAACACAATCACTTGTTTCGCATGGATTTGAATCTAAACCTTCTACATCGCATTGATTTGAAGCTAAATCGTGTGTTTCGCATGGATTTGAAGCTAAGCCTTCTACTTCGCATTGTTTGAAGCTTAATCATGTGTTTTGCATGGATTTGAAGCTATCTCGTTTGTTTCGCCTGCAGTTGAATCTATATCACTTATATCACAAGTTTTTGAAGCATATCCATTTGTTCCGCACGGATTTGAAGCTACGCCTTCTACTTCGCATTGATTTGAAGCGAAATCATCTGTTTCGCTTGGATTTGAAGCTAACACGTTTGTGTCACATGCAGTTGAAGCTAAATCATGTATTTCGCATGGATCTGAAGCTAACTCGTTTGTTTCGCCTGCATTTGAAGCTATATCACTTATATTCGCAAGTATTTGACGCTAAATCATTCGTTTCGCATGGATTTGAAGCTAACCCTCTTACTTCGCATTGATTTGAAGTTAAATCATGTGTTTCCCTTGGATTTGAAGCTGAATCGTTTTTTCGCATGCAGTTGAATCTATATCATTTATATCGCAAGTATCTGGAGCTAAATCATTTGTTTCTCATGGATTTGAAGCTAAACCTCCTACATCCCATAGATTTGAAGCTAAATCAAGTGTTTGGCATGGATTTGAAGCTAAACCTTCTACATCGCAATGATTTGCAGCTGAAGCATGTGTTTCGCATGGACTTGAAGCTATCTCGTTTGTGTCGCATGAGAGTTGAAGCTAAATCATGTATATCACAAGTATTTGAATCTAAACCGTTTGATTCGCATGGGATTTGATGCTAAGCCTTCTACTTCACACTGATTTCAAGCTAAATCGTGTGTTTCGCATGGATTTGATGCAAACTCGTTTGTTTCGCATGCAGTTGTAGCTAAATAATGTATATCACAAGTATTTGTAGCTAAACCATTTGTGTCGCATGGATTTGAAGCTATGCCATCTACTTCGCATTGATTTGAAGCTAAATCATTTGTTTCGCATAGAATTGAAGCTACCTCGTTTGTTCCTCCGGCTTTTGAAGCTATATCACTTATATCGCAAGTATTTGAGGCTAAATCATATGTGTCGCATGGATTTGAAGCTTAACCTTCTACATCGCATTGATAAGAAGCTAAATCTTGTGTATCGCATGGATTTGAAGCTAAACCTTCTACATCGCATTGATTTGAAGCTAAATCATGTGTTTCCCATGTATTTGAAGCTGACTCGTTTGTTTCGCATGCAGTTGCAGCTAAATAATGTATATCACAAGTATTTGTAGCTAAACCATTTGTTTCGCATGGATTTGAAGCAAATCCCTCTGCTTCGCATTGATTTGAAGCTGAATCATGTGTTTCGCATGGATTTGAAGCTAACTAGTTCGTTTCTCCTTCATTTGAAACTATATCACTTATATCGCAAGTATTGGAAGCTAAATCATGTGTTTCGCTTGGATTTGAAGCTAAACCTTCTACATCGCATTGATTGAAGCTAAATTATGTGTTTCGCTTGGATTTGAATGTAACTCATTTGTTTCGCATGCAGTTGAAGCTATATCACCTATATCCCAAGTGTAGGAAGCTCAATCATTTGTTTCGCATGGATTTGAAGCTAATTCTGCTACTTCGTATTGATTTGAAGCTAAATTATGTGTTTCGATGGATTTGAAGGTAACTCGTTGTTTCGCATGCAGTAGAAGCTAAATCATGTATATCGCAAGTATTTGAATGTAAATCATTTGCGTCGTATGGATTTGAAGCTGAACCTTCTACATCGCATTGATTTGAAGCTAAATCTAGTGTATCGCATAGATTTGAAGCTAACCCTCCTACTTGGCATTGAAATGCAGATAAATTATGTGTTTTGCATGGATCTGAAGCTAACTCGTTTGTTCTGTCTGCATTTGAGTCTACATCATTTGTACCGAAAGTATTTGAAGCTAAATCATTTGTTTCTCATGGATTTGAAGCTAATCCTTCTGCTAAGAATTGACTTGAAACTAAATCATTTGCTTCGCATGGATTTGAAGCCTATCGTGTGTTTCGTCTGCATTTGAAGTTTCGCATGGATTTGAAGCTAATTCTCCTACTAGGAATTGAATTGAAACTTAATCATGTGATTCGCATGGAATTGAAGCTAACTTGTTTTAATTGCCTGCATTTGATGCTATATCACTTTTATCGCAAGTATTTGAAGAAAAATCATTTGTTTCGCTTGGATTTGAAGCTAACTCGTTTGTTTTGCCTGCAGTTGAATCTATATCGCTTACATCACAAGTATTTGAAGCTAAATCATTTGTTCCGCATGGTTTTGAAGCTAAGCCTGCTACTTCAACAGTTATTTGAAGCTAAATCATTTGTTTCGCGTGGATTTGAAGCTAAACCTTCTACATCGCATTGATTTGAAGCTAGGTCATGTGTTTCGCTTGGATTTGAAGCTATCTCGTTTGTGTCGCATGAGAGTTGAAGCTAAATCATGTATATCACAAGTATTTGAATCTAAACCGTTTGATTCGCATGGGATTTGATGCTAAGCCTTCTACTTCACACTGATTTCAAGCTAAATCGTGTGTTTCGCATGGATTTGATGCAAACTCGTTTGTTTCGCATGCAGTTGTAGCTAAATAATGTATATCACAAGTATTTGTAGCTAAAACATTTGTTTCGCATGGATTTGAAGCTAAGCCTTCTACTTCGCATTGATTTGAAGCTAAATCATTTGTTTCGCATGGATTTAAAGCTAAACCTTCTACATCGCATTGATTTGAAGCTAAATCATGTGTTTCGCGTTGATTTGAAGGTAACTCGTTTGTTTCGCATGCAGTTGAAGCTATATCACCTATATCCCAAGTGTTTGAAACACAATCACTTGTTTCGCATGGATTTGAATCTAAACCTTCTACATCGCATTGATTTGAAGCTAAATCGTGTGTTTCGCATGGATTTGAAGCTAAGCCTTCTACTTCGCATTGTTTTGAAGCTTAATCATGTGTTTTGCATGGATTTGAAGCTATCTCGTTTGTTTCGCCTGCAGTTGAATCTATATCACTTATATCACAAGTTTTTGAAGCATATCCATTTGTTCCGCACGGATTTGAAGCTACGCCTTCTACTTCGCATTGATTTGAAGCGAAATCATCTGTTTCGCTTGGATTTGAAGCTAACACGTTTGTGTCACATGCAGTTGAAGCTAAATCATGTATTTCGCATGGATCTGAAGCTAACTCGTTTGTTTCGCCTGCATTTGAAGCTATATCACTTATATTCGCAAGTATTTGACGCTAAATCATTCGTTTCGCATGGATTTGAAGCTAACCCTCTTACTTCGCATTGATTTGAAGTTAAATCATGTGTTTCCCTTGGATTTGAAGCTGAATCGTTTTTTCGCATGCAGCTGAATCTATATCATTTATATCGCAAGTATCTGGAGCTAAATCATTTGTTTCTCATGGATTTGAAGCTAAACCTCCTACATCCCATAGATTTGAAGCTAAATCAAGTGTTTGGCATGGATTTGAAGCTAAACCTTCTACATCGCAATGATTTGCAGCTGAAGCATGTGTTTCGCATGGACTTGAAGCTATCTCGTTTGTGTCGCATGAGAGTTGAAGCTAAATCATGTATATCACAAGTATTTGAATCTAAACCGTTTGATTCGCATGGGATTTGATGCTAAGCCTTCTACTTCACACTGATTTCAAGCTAAATCGTGTGTTTCGCATGGATTTGATGCAAACTCGTTTGTTTCGCATGCAGTTGTAGCTAAATAATGTATATCACAAGTATTTGTAGCTAAACCATTTGTGTCGCATGGATTTGAAGCTATGCCATCTACTTCGCATTGATTTGAAGCTAAATCATTTGTTTCGCATAGAATTGAAGCTACCTCGTTTGTTCCTCCGGCTTTTGAAGCTATATCACTTATATCGCAAGTATTTGAGGCTAAATCATATGTGTCGCATGGATTTGAAGCTTAACCTTCTACATCGCATTGATAAGAAGCTAAATCTTGTGTATCGCATGGATTTGAAGCTAAACCTTCTACATCGCATTGATTTGAAGCTAAATCATGTGTTTCCCATGTATTTGAAGCTGACTCGTTTGTTTCGCATGCAGTTGCAGCTAAATAATGTATATCACAAGTATTTGTAGCTAAACCATTTGTTTCGCATGGATTTGAAGCAAATCCCTCTGCTTCGCATTGATTTGAAGCTGAATCATGTGTTTCGCATGGATTTGAAGCTAACTAGTTCGTTTCTCCTTCATTTGAAACTATATCACTTATATCGCAAGTATTGGAAGCTAAATCATGTGTTTCGCTTGGATTTGAAGCTAAACCTTCTACATCGCATTGATTTGAAGCTAAATTATGTGTTTCGCTTGGATTTGAATGTAACTCATTTGTTTCGCATGCGGTTGAAGCTATATCACCTATATCCCAAGTGTAGGAAGCTCAATCATTTGTTTCGCATTGATTTGAAGCTAATTCTGCTACTTCGCATTGATTTGAAGCTAAGTTATGTGTTTCGATGGATTTGAAGGTAACTCGTTGTTTCGCATGCAGTAGAAGCTAAATCATGTATATCGCAAGTATTTGAATGTAAATCATTTGCGTCGTATGGATTTGAAGCTGAACCTTCTACATCGCATTGATTTGAAGCTAAATCTAGTGTATCGCATAGATTTGAAGCTAACCCTCCTACTTGGCATTGAAATGCAGATAAATTATGTGTTTTGCATGGATCTGAAGCTAACTCGTTTGTTCTGTCTGCATTTGAGTCTACATCATTTGTACCGAAAGTATTTGAAGCTAAATCATTTGTTTCGCATGGATTTGAAGCTAACTCGATTGTTTCTTCTGCATTTGAAGCTATATCACTAATATCGAGAGTATTTGAAGCTAAATCATTTGTTTCGCACAGATTTGAAGCTAAACCTTCTACATCGCATTCATTTGAAGATAAATCATGTGTTTCGCATTGATCTGAAGCTAACTCGTTTGTTTCGCCTGTATTTGAAGCTACATCACTTATATTCGCAAGTATTTGAAGCTAAATCTTTCGTTTCGCATGGATTTGAAGCTAAGACATCCAGATCGCATTGATTTGATGCTAAATCATGATTTTCGCATGGTTTAGAAGCTAACTGGTTTGTTTAGCCTGCATTTGTAGCTATATCATTTATATCGTAAGTATTTGAAGCTAAATGATTTCCTTCTCATGGATTTGCAGATCAACCTTCTAGATCGCATTGATTTGGAGCTAAGTCATGTGTTTCGCTTGGATTTGAAGCTAACTCGTTTGTTTCGCATTCATTTGAAACTATATCACTTATATCGCATGAATCTGATACTAAATCATTTGTGTCGCATGGATTTGAAGCTAACTCGTTTGAGTCGCATGCAGTTGAAGGTAAATCATGTATATCACAAGTATTTGAATCTAAACCATTTGTTTCGCATGTATGTGAAGCTAAACCATGTGTTTACCATGACAATGAACCTAAATCATGTGTTGCCCATGGATTTGAAGCTTAATCATGTGTTTTGCATGGATTTGAAGCTAACTTGATTGTATCCTCTGCATTTGAAGTTGCTTCATTTATATCGCAAGTATTTGAAGCTAAATTACTTTTGTCGCATGGATTTGAAGCTAAACCTTCTACGTTGCATTGATTTGCAGCTAGATCCTGTGTTTCGCATGAATTTGGTGCTAACTCATTCGATTCGCATGCATTTGATGCTGCATTCCTTGTATTTGAAAGTAATTGAAGCTAAATCATTCGTATCGCATGGATTTGAAGCTGAGCCTTCTACTTCGCATTGATTTGGAGCTAAGTCATGTGTTTCGCTTGGATTTGAAGCTAACTCGTTTGTTTCGCATGCAGTCGAAGCTAAATCATGTATATCACAAGTATCTGATTCTAAACTACTTGTTTTGCAAGAATATGAAGCTTAACCATGTGCTTCTCATGAATTTGATGCTAAATCATGTGCTTTGCATGGATTCGAAGCTAACTCGTTTGTTTCGCCTGCTTTTGAACCTATTTCATTTATACCGCATGTTTTAGAAGCTAAATCATTAGTTTGGCACGGATTTGAAGCTAAGCCTTCTACTTCGCATTGATTTGAAGCTAAATCATGTGTTTCGCTTGGTTTTGAAGCTAACTGGTTTGTTTCGCCTGCATTTGAAGCTATATCATTTATATAGTAAGTATTTGAAGCTAAACCATTTGCTTCGCATGGATTTGAAGCTAAGCATTCTACTTCGCATTGATTTGAAGCTAAATCACATGTTTCGCTTGGATTTGAAGATAACTTGTTTGTTTCGGATGCAGTTGAAGCTGATTCATGTATATCACAAGTATTTGGAGTCAAACCATTTGTTTCGCTTGGATTTGAAGCCAAGCCTTCTACTTCGCATTGATTTGACGCTAAATCATATGATTCGCATGGATTTGAAGCTAACACCTTTGTTTCGCCTGCATTTGAAGCTAAATCATGTGTTTCGCTTGGATTTGAAGCGACCTCGTTTGTTTCGCCTGCATTTGAAGCTATATCACATATATCGCAAGTATCTCAAGCCAAATTATTTGTTTCGCATGGATTTGAAGCTAGACCTTCTACATTATCGCATGGATTTGAAGCTAAATGATTTGTTTCACATGGATTTGAAGTTAACTCGTTGATTTCGCATGCAGTTGAAGCCAAATTATGTATATCGTAAGTATCTGAAGCTAATCCCTTTGTTCCGCATGGATTTGAAGCTAAGCCTTCTAATTCGCATTGATTAGAAGCTAAATCATGTGTTTCACATGGATTCGTAGCTAACTCGATTGTTTCTTCTGCATTTGAAGCTATATCACTAATATCGAGAGTATTTGAAGCTAAATCATGTGTTTTGCATGGATTTGAAGCTAACTCGTTTGCTTCGCCTGCAGTTGAAGCTATTTCATTTATACCGCAAGTATTAGAAGCTAAATCATTCGTTTGGCATGGATTTGAAGCTAATCCTTCTACTTCGCTTTGATTTGAAGACGAATCATGTGTTTCGCATGGATTTGAAGCTAACTCTTTTGTTTCGCCTGCATTTGAAGCTATATCACTTATATTGCAAGTAATTGAAGCTAAATCATTTGTTTCGCATGGATTTGAAGCTGGACCTTCTACATCGCATAGATTTGCAGCTAAATCATGTGCATCGCATGGATTTGGAGCTAAATGATTTGTTTCACATGGACTTGAAGCTAACTCGTTTGTTTCGTCAGCATTTGAAACTATATCACTTCTATCGCAAGTATTTGAAGCTAAATCATTTATAACGCGCAGATTTGAAGCTAAACCTTCTACATATCATTGAATTGAATCTAAATCAAGTGTTTCGCGTGGACTTGAAGCTAACTCGTTGATTTCGCATGCAGTTGAAACCAAATTATGTATATCGTAAGTATCTGAAACTAATCCCTTTGTTCCGCATGGATTTGAAGCTAAGCCTTCTACTTGGCATTGATTAGAAGCTAAATCATCTGTTTCACATAGATTCGTAGCTAACCCGTTTGTTTCGTCAGCATTTGAAGCTATATCACTTATATCGCAAGCATCTGAAGCTAAATCATTTGTTTCGCATGGATTTGAAGCTAACTCGATTGTTTCTTCTGCATTTGAAGCTATATCACTAATATCGAGAGTATTTGAAGCTAAATCATGTGTTTCGCATGTATTTGAACCTAACTCGTTTGTTTTCCTGCTTTTGAACCTACTCCGTTTATATCGCAAGTATTTGTAGCTAACTCGTTTGTTTCGCATGCATCTGAAGCTGTATCCCTTATATTCGCAAGTATTTGAAGCTAAATCATGTGATTCGCAAGGATTTGAAGCTAACTCGTTCGTTTCGCCTGCATATGAAGATATATCACTTATATCGCAAGTATTTGAAGCTAAATCATTTGTTTCGCACGGATTTGAAGCTAAACCTTCTACATAGCATTGATTTGAAGCTAAACCTTCTACATGTTATTGATTTGAACCCAAATCATTTGATTCGCATGGATTTGAAGCTAATCCTTCTACTTCGCATTGATTTGAAGCTAAACCATTTGTTTCGCATGGATTTGAAGCTAAGCCATCTACTTCGCATTGATTGGATCCTAAATCACGTGTTTTGCATGGATTTGAAGCTAAGCCTTCTACATCGCATTGATTTGAAGCTAAATCATGTATTTCGCGTGGATTTGAAGGTAACTCGTTTGTTTCGCATGCAGTTGAAGCTAAATCATGTCTTTCACAAGTATTTGAAGATGAACCATTTGAATCGCATGGCTTTGAACCTGAGCCTTCTACTTCGCACTGATTTGCACCTAAATAATGTGTTTCGCATGGATTTGAAGCTAAGCCTACTACTTCGCACTGATTTGATGTTAAATCATGCGTTTCGCGTGGATTTGGAGCTAACTCGATTGCTTCGAATGCAGTGGAAGCTAAATCATGTATATCACAAGTATTTGAAGCTAAACCATTTGTATCGCATGGATTTGAAGCCTTGCCTTCTACTTCGCATTGATTTGACGCTAAGTATTGTGTTTCGAATGGATTTTAAGCTAACTCGTTTGTTTCGCATGCAGTTGAAACTAAATAATGTATATCACATGTATTTGCAGCTAAACAATTCATTCGCATGGATTTGAAGCTAAGCCTTCTACTTGGCATTGAATTGAAGCTAAATCGTGTGTTTTGCATGGATTTGAAACCAACTCGTTTGTTCCTCCTGTATTTGAAACTGTATCATTTATATCGCACGTATTTGAAGCTAATGCATTTGTTTCGCATGGATTGGAAGCTAAGCCTTCTACTTCGCATTGACTGGATCCTAAATCACGTGTTTTGCATGGATTTGAAGCTAAACCTTCTACATCGCATCGATTTGAACCTAAATCATGTGTTTCGCATGGATTTGAAGCTAACTCGTTTGTTTCGCATTCAGTTGTAGCTTAATAATGTATATCGCAAGTATTTGTAGCTAAACCATTTGTTTCGCATGGATTTGAAGCTAAGCCTTCTACATCGCATTGATTTGAAGCTAAATCATTTGTTTCACATGGAATTGAAGCTACCTCGTTTGTTCCTCCAGCTTATGAAGCTATATCACTTATATCGCAAGTATTTGAAGCTAAATCATATGTGTCGCATGGATTTGAAGCTGAACCTTCTACATCGCATTGATTTGAAGCTAAATCATGTGTTTCGCACGGATTTGAAGCTAACTCGTTTGTTTCGAATGCAGTTGAAGCTAAATCATGTATATCACAAGTATTTGAAGCTAAACCATTTGTATCGCATGGATTTGAAGCTCTGTCTTCTACTTCGCATTGATTTGACGCTAAATATTGTGTTTCGAATGGATTTGAAGCTAACTGGTTCGTTGCCCATGCAGTTAAATCTAAATAACGTATATCACAAGTATTTGAAGCTAAACCATTTGTTTCGCATGGATTTGAAGCTAAATCTTTCGTCTCGCATGAATTTGAAGCTAAGCCTTCTACTTCGTATTGATTTGAAGCTAAATCATGTGTTTCGCATGGATTTGAAGCTAACTCGTTTGTTTCGCATGGGTTTTGATGCTAAGCCTACTAGAACGCACTGATTTGAAGCTGAATCATGTCTTTCGCATGGATTTGAAGCTATATCATTTATATCGCAAGTATTTGAATATAAACCATTTGTTCCGCATGGATTTGAAGGTAAGACTTCTACTTCGCATTGATTGGATGCTAAATCATGTGTTCTACATGGATTTTAAGCTAACTCGTTTGTTTCGGCTGCATTTGAAGCTCTTTCATTTATACTGCAAGTATTTGAAGCTAAGC
Source organism: Megalopta genalis (assembly GCF_051020955.1). Classification (NCBI taxonomy): domain Eukaryota; kingdom Metazoa; phylum Arthropoda; class Insecta; order Hymenoptera; family Halictidae; genus Megalopta; species Megalopta genalis. Next base: position 56,578 of record NW_027476897.1, on the reverse strand, counting down.
CTTCTAATTCGCACTCTTTTGAAGCTAAATAATGTATTTCGCGTGGAATAGAAGTTAACTCGTCTGTTTCGAATTTAGCTGAAGCTAAATCATGTATATCACAAGTATTTGAAGCTAAACGATTTGTATCGCACGGATTTGAAGACAAGCCTTCTACTTCGCATTGATTTGAAGTTAAATCATGTGTTCCGCATGGATTTGACGCTAACTCTTTTGTTTCGCCTGCATTTGAAGCTATATCACTTATATCGCAAGTATTTGAAGCTAAATCATGTGTTACGATTGGATTTGAAGCTATACCTTCTACATCGCATTGATTTGAAGCTAAATCATGTGTTTCGCATGGATTTGAAGCTAACTCGTTGATTTCGCATGCAGTTGAAGCAAAATTATGTATATCGTAAGTATCTCAAACTAATCCCTTTGTTCCGCATGGATTTGAAGCTAAGCCTTCTACTTCGCATTGATTAGAAGCTAAATCATTTGTTTCGCACAGATTTGAAGCTAAACCTTCTACATCCCATAGATTTGAAGCTAAATCATGTTTTTCGCTTGGATTTGAAGACGAATCATGTGTTTCGCATGGATTTGAAGCTAACTCTTTTGTTTCGCCTGCATTTGAAGCTATATTACTTATATGGCAAGTATTTGAAGTTAAATCAGTTGTGTCGCTTGGATTTGAAGCTACCTCGTTTGTTTCGCCTGCAGTTGAAGCTAAATAATGTATATCCGAAGTATTTGGAGCTAAACCATTTGATTCGCATGGATTTGAAGCAGATCCTTCTACTTCGCATGTATTTGAAGCTAAACCACGTGTTTCCCATGAATTTGAACCTAAATCATGTTTTTCGCATGCATTTTTAGCTTACTCACGTGTTTTGCATGGATTTGACGCTAACTCGTTTCTTTCGCATGCAGTTGTAGCTAAATAATGTATATCACAAGTATTTGTAGCTAAATCATTTGTTTCGCATGGATTTGAAGCTAAGCCTTCTACTTCGCATTGATTTGAAGCTAAATCATTTGTTTCGCATAGAACTGAAGCAACCTCGTTTGTTCCTCCTGCTTTTGAAGCTATATCACTTATATCGCAAGTATTTGAAGCTAAATCATATGTGTCGCATGGATTTGAAGCTGACTCATGTATTTCGCGTGGATTTGAAGGTAACTCGTTTGTTTCGCATGCAGTTGGAGCTATACCACCTATATCCCAAGTGTTTGAAGCTAAATCATATGTGTCGCATGGATTTGAAGCTGAACCTTCTACATCGAATTGATTTGCAAATGAATCTTGTGTATCGCATGGATTTGAAGCTAACTCGTTCGTTTCGCCTGTATTTGAATCTATATCACTTATATCGCAAGTATTTGAAGCTAAATCATGTGGTTCGCTTCGATTTGAAGCTAATCCTTCTACATCGCATTCATTTGAACCAATTCATGTGTTTCGCGTGGATTTGAAGGTAACTCGTTTGTTTCGCATGCAATTGAAGCTATAGCACCTATATCCCAAGTGTGTGAAGCTCAATCATTTGTTTCACATGGATTTGAAGCTAAACCTTCTACATCGCATTGATTTTAAGCTAAATCATGTGTTTCGCATGGTTTGGAAGCTAACTCGTTTGTCTCGCATGCAGTTGTAGCTTAATAATTTATATCACAAGCATTTGTAGCTTATCCATTTGTTTCGCATGGATTTGAAGCTAAGCCTTCTACTTCGCATTGATTTGAAGCTAAGTCATTTGTTTCGCATAGAACTGAAGCTACCTCGTTTGTTCCTCCTGCTTTTGAAGCTATATCACTTATATCGCAAGTATTTGAAGCTAAGTCATATGTGTCGCATGGATTTGAAGCTGAACCTACTACATCGAATTGATTTGAAGCTAAATCTTGTGTATCGCATGGATTTGAAGCTAAACCTTCTACATCGCTTTGATTTGAAGCTAAATCATGTGTTTCGCATGGATTTGAAGCTAACTCGTTCGTTTCGCCTGCAGTTGAATCTACATCACTTATATCGCAAGTATTTGAAGCTAAATCATGTGTATCGCGTGGATTTACAAGCTAACTCGTTTGATTAGTCTGCATTTGAAGCCTTATCACTTATACCCCAAGTGTTTGAAGCTAAATCATTTGTTTCGCATGGATTTGGATCTAAACCTTCTACATCGCATTGATTTGCAGCTAAATCATGTGTTTCGCATGGATTTGAAGCTAACTCGTTCGTTGCGCATACAGTTAAATCTAAATAACGTATATCACAAGTATTTGAAGCTAAACCATTTGTTTCGCATGGATTTGAAGCTAAGCCTCCTACTTCGCATTAGTTGGAAGCTAAATCACGTGTTTTGCATGGACTTGAAGCTGAACCTTCTACATCGCATCGATTTGCAAATGAATCATGTGTTTCGCATGGATTTGAAGCTAACTCGTTCGTTTCGCCTGTATTTGAATCTATATCACTTATATCGCAAGTATTTGAAGCTAAATCATGTGGTTCGCTTCGATTTGAAGCTAAACCTTCTACATCGCATTCATTTGAACCAATTCATGTGTTTCGCGTGGATTTGAAGGTAACTCGTTTGTTTCGCATGCAGTTGAAGCTATAGCACCTATATCCCAAGTGTGTGAAGCTCAATCATTTGTTTCACATGGATTTGAAGCTAAACCTTCTACATCGCATTGATTTTAAGCTAAATCATGTGTTTCGCATGGTTTGGAAGCTAACTCGTTTGTCTCGCATGCAGTTGTAGCTTAATAATTTATATCACAAGCATTTGTAGCTTATCCATTTGTTTCGCATGGATTTGAAGCTAAGCCTTCTACTTCGCATTGATTTGAAGCTAAGTCATTTGTTTCGCATAGAACTGAAGCTACCTCGTTTGTTCCTCCTGCTTTTGAAGCTATATCACTTATATCGCAAGTATTTGAAGCTAAGTCATATGTGTCGCATGGATTTGAAGCTGAACCTACTACATCGAATTGATTTGAAGCTAAATCTTGTGTATCGCATGGATTTGAAGCTAAACCTTCTACATCGCTTTGATTTGAAGCTAAATCATGTGTTTCGCATGGATTTGAAGCTAACTCGTTCGTTTCGCCTGCAGTTGAATCTACATCACTTATATCGCAAGTATTTGAAGCTAAATCATGTGTATCGCGTGGATTTTCAAGCTAACTCGTTTGATTAGTCTGCATTTGAAGCCTTATCACTTATACCCCAAGTGTTTGAAGCTAAATCATTTGTTTCGCATGGATTTGGATCTAAACCTTCTACATCGCATTGATTTGCAGCTAAATCATGTGTTTCGCATGGATTTGAAGCTAACTCGTTCGTTGCGCATACAGTTAAATCTAAATAACGTATATCACAAGTATTTGAAGCTAAACCATTTGTTTCGCATGGATTTGAAGCTAAGCCTCCTACTTCGCATTAGTTGGAAGCAAAAACACGTGTTTTGCATGGACTTGAAGCTGAACCTTCTACATCGCATCGATTTGCAAATGAATCATGTGTTTCGCATGGATTTGAAGCTAACTCGTTCGTTTCGCCTGTATTTGAATCTATATCACTTATATCGCAAGTATTTGAAGCTAAATCATGTGTATCGCGTGGAATTTCAAGCTAACTCGTTTGATTAGTCTGCATTTGAAGCCTTATCACTTATACCCCAAGTGTTTGAAGCTAAATCATTTGTTTCGCATGGATTTGGATCTAAACCTTCTACATCGCATTGATTTGCAGCTAAATCATGTGTTTCGCATGGATTTGAAGCTAACTCGTTCGTTGCGCATACAGTTAAATCTAAATAACGTATATCACAAGTATTTGAAGCTAAACCATTTGTTTCGCATGGATTTGAAGCTAAGCCTTCTACTTCGCATTAATTGGAAGCTAAATCACGTGTTTTGCATGGACTTGAAGCTGAACCTTCTACATCGCATCGATTTGCAAATGAATTATGTGTTTCGCATGGATTTGATGCTAACTCGTTCGTTTCGCCTGTATTTGAATCTATATCACTTATATCGCAAGTATTTGAAGCTAAATCATGTGGTTCGCTTCGATTTGAAGCTAAACCTTCTACATCGCATTGATTTGAACCAATTCATGTGTTTCGCGTGGATTTGAAGGTAACTCGTTTGTTTCGCATGCAGTTGAAGCTATAGCAACTATATCCCAAGTGTGTGAAGCTCAATCATTTGTTTCGCATGGATTTGGATCTAAACCTTCTACATCGCATTGATTTTCAGCTAAATCGTGTGTTTCGCATGGATTTGAAGCTAACTGGTTCGTTGCCCATGCTGTTAAATCTAAATAACGTATATCACAAGTATTTGAAGCTAAACCATTTGTTTCGCATGGATTTGAAGCTAAATCTTTCGTTTCGCATGAATTTGAAGCTAAGCCTTCTACTTCGTATTGATTTGAAGCTAACTCGTTCATTTCGCCTGCAGTTGAATCTACATCACTTATATCGCAAGTATTTGAAGCTAAATCATGTGTTTCGTTTGGATTTGATGCTAACCATCTACATCGCATTGATTTGAAGCTAAATCATGTGTTTCTCGTGCATTTGAAGGCAACTCGTTTGTTTCGCATGCAGTTGAAGCTAAATCATGTCTTTCACAAGTATTGGAAGATGAACCATATGAATCGCATGGCTTTGAACCTGAGCCTTCTACTTCGCACTGATTTGCACCTAAATAATGTGGTTCGCATGGAGTTGAAGCTAAAGCTTCTACATCCCATGGATTTGAAGCTAAATCATGTGTTTCGCTTGGATTTGAAGCTAAACCTTCTACATCGCATTGATTTGAAGCTAAATTATGTGTTTCGCATGTATTTTAAGCTATCCCGTTTGATTTGTCGGCATTTGAAGCTATATCACTTATACCCCAAGTGTTTGAAGCTTAATCATTTGCTTCGCATGGGTTTGAAGCTAAACCTTCTACTTCGTATTGATTTGAAGCTAAATCGTGTGTTTCGCATGGATTTGAAGCTAACTAGTTCGTTGCGCATGCAGTTAAATCTAAATAACGTATATCACAAGTATTTGAAGCTAATCCATTTGATTGGCATGGATTTGAAACTAAGCCTTCTACTTCGCATTAATTGAAAGCTAAATCACGTGTTCTGCATGGATTTTGAAGCTAAACCTTCTACATCGCATTGATTTGAAGATAAATCATGTGTTTCGCATGGATTTGAAGCTATCTCGTTCGTTCCTCTTGCATTTGAAGCTATACCACTTATTTCGCAAGTATCTGAAGCTAAATCATTTTTTTCGCATGGATTTGAACCTGAGCCTTCTACTTCGTATTGATTTGAAGCTAAATCATGTGTTTCGCATGGATTTGAAGCTAACTCGTTTGTTTCGCATGGGTTTTGATGCTAAGCCTCCTAGAACGCACTGATTTGAAGCTAAATCATGTCTTTCGAATGGATTTGAAGCTAAACTTTCTCCATCGCATTGATTTGAAGCTAACTCGTTTGTTTCGCATGCAGTTGAAGCTAATTCATGTCTTTCACAAGTATTTGAAGATTAACCATTTGAATCGCATGGATTTGAACGTGAGCCATCTACTTCGCACTGATTTGCAGCTAGATAATGTGTTTCGCATGGATTTGAAGCTAAACCTTCTACATCGCATTGATTTGAAGCTAAATCGTGTGTTTCGCATGGATTTGTATCTTTCTCGTTTGTTTCGCATGCAGTTGTAGCTAAATAATATATATCACAAGTATTTGTAGATCAACCATTTGTTTCGCATGGATTTGAAGCTAAACTTTCTACATCGCATTGATTTGAAGCTAACTCGTTTGTTCCGCATGCAGTTGAAGCTAAATCATGTCTTTCACAAGTATTTGAAGATTAACCATTTGAATCGCATGGATTTGAACCTGAGCCATCTACTTCGCACTGATTTGCAGCTAAATCATTTGTTTCGCATGGATTTGAAGCTACCTCGTTTGTTTCGCCTGCATTTGATACTATATCACTTACATCGCAAGTATCTGAATCTAAATCATTTGTTCCGCATGGATTTGATGCTAAATCTTCTACATAGCATTGATTTGAAGCTGAATCATGTGTTTTGCATCGATTTGAAGCTAACTCGTATGTTTCCCCTGCAGTTGAAGCTGTATCACCTATGTCGCAAGTATCTAAACCTAAATCATTTGATTCGCATGGATTTGAAGCTAATCCTTCTACTTCGCGATGATTTGCAGCTGAATCATGTGTTTTGCTTGGATTTTGAAGCTAACTCGTTTGTTTCGTATGCAGTTGAAACTAAATCATGTATATCACAAGTATTTGAAACTAAACCATTTGATTCGCATGGATTTGAAGCTAAGCCTACTAATTCGCATTGTCTTGAAGCTAAATAATGTATTTCGCGTGGATTCGAAGCTAACTCGTCTGTTACGAATGCAGCTGAAGCTTAATCATGCATATCGCATGGATTTTCAAGCTAACTTGTTTGATTCGTCTGCATTTGAAGCTATCTCGCTTATATCCCAAGTGTTTCAAGCTAATCATTTGTTTCGAATGGATTTGAAGCTAAACCTTCTACATCGCGATGATTTGCAGCTGAATCATGTGTTTTGCTTGGATTTTGAAGCTAACTCGTTTGTTTCGTATGCAGTTGAAACTAAATCATGTATATCACAAGTATTTGAAACTAAACCATTTGATTCGCATGGATTTGAAGCTAAGCCTTCTAATTCGCATTGTCTTGAAGCTAAATAATGTATTTCGCGTGGATTCGAAGCTAACTCGTCTGTTACGAATGCAGCTGAAGCTTAATCATGCATATCCCAAGTATTTGAAACTAAACAATTTGTATCGCATGGATTTGCAAATACGCCTTCTACTTCGCATTGATTTGAAGTTAAATCACGTGACCGGTATGGATTTGACGCTAACTCTTCTGTTTCGCCTGCATTTGAAGCTATATCACTTATATCGCCTGTATTTGAAGCTAGATCACTTATATCGCAAGTATTTGAAGCTAAATCATGTGTTTCTCTTGGATTTGAAGTTAAACCTTCTACATCGCATTGATTTGAAGCTAAATCATGTGTTTCGCATGGATTTGAAGCTAACTCGTTTGTTTCGCATGCAGTTGTAGCTAAATAATGTATATCACAAGTATTTGTAGCTCAACCATTTGTTTCGCATGGATTTGAAGCTAAGCCTTCTACTTCGCATGGATTTGAAGCTAAATCATGTGTTTCTCATGGATTTGAAGCTGACTCGTATGTTTGGCCTGCATTGAAGCTATATCACTTATATCGCAAGTATTTGATGCCAAAATCATTTGTTTCGCACGGATTTGAAGCTAAACCTTCTACTTCGCATTGATTTGAAGCTAAATCATGTGTTTCGCATGGATTTGAAGCTAACTCGTTTGTTTCGCATGCAGTTGTAGCTAAATAATGTATATCACAAGTATTTGTAGCTAAATCATTTGTTTCGCATGGATTTGAAGCTAAGCCTTCTACTTCGCATTGATTTGAAGCTAAATCATTTGTTTCGCATAGAACTGAAGCAACCTCGTTTGTTCCTCCTGCTTTTGAAGCTATATCACCTATATCGCAAGTATTTGATGCTAAATCATATGTGTCGCATGGATTTGAAGATGACTCATGTATTTCGCGTGGATTTGAAGCTAACTCGTTCGTTTCGCCTGTATTTGAATCTATATCACTTATATCGCAAGTATTTGAAGCTAAATCATGTGTTTCGCTTGGATTTGAAGCTAAACCTTCTACATCGCATTCATTTGAACCAATTCATGTGTTTCGCGTGCATTTGAAGCTAACTCGTTTGTTTCGCATGCAGTTGGATCTAAATAATGTATATCACAAGTATTTGTAGCTAAATCATTTGTTTCGCATGGATTTGAAGCTAAGCCTTGTACTTCGCATTGATTTGAAGCTAAATCATTTGTTTCGCATAGAAATGAAGCTAAGCCTTCTACTTCGCATTAATAGGAAGCTAAATCACGTGTTTTGCATGGATTTGAAGCTAAACCTTCTACATCGCATTGATTTGAACCTAAATCATGTGTATCGCATGGATTTGAAACTAACTCGTTTGTTTCGCATGCAGTTGTAGCTTAATAATGTATATCGCAAGTATTTGTAGCTAAATCATTTGTTTCGCACGGATTTGAAGCTAAGCCTTCTACTTCGCATTGATTTGAAGCTAAATCATTTGTTTCGCATAGAACTGAAGCAACCTCGTTTGTTCCTCCTGCTTTTGAAGCTATATCACTTATATCGCAAGTATTTGAAGCTAAATCATATGTGTCGCATGGATTTGAAGCTGACTCATGTATTTCGCGTGGATTTGAAGGTAACTCGTTTGTTTCGCATGCAGTTGGAGCTATATCACCTATATCCCAAATGTTTGAAGCTAAATCATATGTGTCGCATGGATTTGAAGCTGAACCTTCTACATCGAATTGATTTGCAAATGAATCTTGTGTATCGCATGGATTTGAAGCTAACTCGTTCGTTTCGCCTGTATTTGAATCTATATCACTTATATCGCAAGTATTTGAAGCTAAATCATGTGGTTCGCTTCGATTTGAAGCTAAACCTTCTACATCGCATTCATTTGAACCAATTCATGTGTTTCGCGTGGATTTGAAGGTAACTCGTTTGTTTCGCATGCAGTTGAAGCTATAGCAACTATATCCCAAGTGTGTGAAGCTCAATCATTTGTTTCACATTGATTTGAAGCTAAACCTTCTACATCGCATTGATTTGAAGCTAAATCATGTGTTTCGCATGGATTTGAAGCTAACTCGTTCGTTGCGCATACAGTTAAATCTAAATAACGTATATCACAAGTATTTGAAGCTAAACCATTTGTTTCGCATGGATTTGAAGCTAAGCCTTCTACTTCGCATTGATTTGTAGCTAAATCATGTGTTTCCCTTGGGTATGAAGCTAAATCATGTGTTTCGCACGGATGTGAAGCTAACTCGTTTGTTTTGTCTGCATTTGAAGCTGTTTCTTTTATATCGCAAGTATTTGAAGCTTTCTCGTTTGTTTCGCATACATTTGAAGCTGCATCCCTTATATTCGCAAGTATTTGACTCTAAATCATTCGTATCGCATGGTTTTGAAGCTAAGCCCTCTACTTCGCATTGTTTTGAAGCTAAATCATGTGTTTCTCATGGATTTGAAGCTAACTCCTTTGTTTGGCCTGCATTGAAGCTATATCACTTATGTCGCAAATATCTGAAACTTAATCATTTGTTTCGCATGGATTTGAAGCTAAACCTTCTACATCGCATTGATTTGAAGCTAAATCATGTGTTTCCCTTGGATATGAAGCTAAGTCATGTGTTTCGCGTGGATTTGAAGGTAAATCGTTTGTTTCGCATGCAGTTGAAGCTAAATCATGTCTTTCACACGTATTTGGAGATGAACCATTTGAATCGCATGGCTTTGAACCTGAGCCTTCTATTTCGCACTGATTTGCACCTAAATAATGTGTTTCGCATGGATTTGAAGCTAAACCTTCTACATCCCATGGATTTGAAGCTAAGCCTTCTACTTCGCATTGATTGGATCCTAAATCACGTGTTTTGCATGGATTTGAAGCTAAGCCTTCTACTTCGCATTGATTTGAAGCTAAATCATTTGTTTCGCATGGAATTGAAGCTACCTCGTTTGTTCCTCCAGCTTTTGAATCTATATCACTTATATCGCAAGTATTTGAAGCTAAATCATATGTGTCGCATGGATTTGAAGCTAAACTTTCTACATCGCTTTGATTTGAAGCTAACTCGTTTGTTTCGCATGCAGTTGAAGCGAAATCATGTCTTTCACAAGTATTTGAAGATAAACCATTTGAATCGAATCGATTTGAACCTGAGCCTTCTACTTCGCACTGATTTGCAGCTAAATAATGTTTTACGCATGGATTTGAAGCTAAACCTTCTACATCCCATGGATTTGAAGCTAAGCCTTCTACTTCGTATTGATTGGATCCTAAATCACGTGTTTTGCATGGATTTGAAGCTAAGCCTTCTACATCGCATTGATTTGCAGCTGAATCATGTGTTTTGCATGGATTTGAAGCTAACTCGTTCGTTTCTCCTGCATTTGAAACTATATCACTTATATCGCAAGTATTGGAAGCTAAATCATGTGTTTCGCTTGGATTTGAAGCTAAACCTTCTACATCGCATTGATTTGAAGCTAAATTATGTGTTTCGCTTTGATTTGAATGTAACTCATTTGTTTCGCATGCAGCTGAAGCTATATCACCTATATCCCAAGTGTAGGAAGCTCAATCATTTGTTTCGCATGGATTTGAAGCTAAACCTGCTACTTCGCATTGATTTGAAGCTAAATTATGTGTTTCGCGTGGATTTGAAGGTAACTCGTTGTTTCGCATGCAGTAGAAGCTGAATCATGTATATTGCAAGTATTTGAATGTAAATCATTTGCGTCGTATTGATTTGAAGCTGAACCTTCTACATCGCATTGATTTGAAGCTAAATCTAGTGTATCGCATAGATTTGAAGCTAACCCTTCTACTTGGCATTGAAATGCAGATAAATTATGTGTTTTGCATGGATCTGAAGCTAACTCGTTTGTTCTGTCTGCATTTGAGTCTACATCATTTGTACCGAAAGTATTTGAAGCTAAATCATTTGTTTCGCATGGATTTGAAGCTAATCCTTCTACTAAGAATTGACTTGAAACTAAATCATTTGCTTCGCATGGATTTGAAGCCTATCGTGTGTTTCGTCTGCATTTGAAGTTTCGCATGGATTTGAAGCGAATTCTCCTACTAGGAATTGAATTGAAACTTAATCATGTGATTCGCATGGAATTGAAGCTAACTTGTTTTAATTGCCTGCATTTGATGCTATATCACTTTTATCGCAAGTATTTGTAGAAAAATCATTTGTTTCGCATGGATTTGAAACTAACTCATTTGTTTTGCCTGCATTTGAATCTATATCACTTATATCACAAGTATTTGAAGCTAAATCATTTGTTTCGCGTGGATTTGAAGCTAAACCTTCTACATTGCATTGATTTGAAGCTAGGTCATGTGTTTCGCTTGGATTTGACGCTAAACCTTCTACATCGCATTGATCTGATGCTAAATCATGCGTTCCGCTTGGATTTGAAGCTAACTCTTTTGTTTCGTCTGCATTTGAAGCTATATTACTTATATCGCAAGTATTTGAAGCTAAACCATTTGTATCGCATGGATTTGAAGCTAAGCCTTCTACTTCGCATTGTTTGGATCCTAAATCACGTGTTTTGCATGGATTTGAAGCTAAGCCTTCTACATCGCATTGATTTGAAGCTAAATCATGTGTTTCGCGTGGATTTGAAGGTAACTCGTTTGTTTCGCATGCAGTTGTAGCTGAATAATGTATATCACAAGTATTTGTAGCTAAACCATTTGTATCGCATGGATTTGAAGCTAAGCCCTCTACTTCGCATTGATTGGATCCTAAACCACGTGTTTTGCATGGATTTGAAGCTAAGCCTTCTACATCGCATTGATTTGCAGCTAAGTCATTTGTTTCGCATCGATTTGAAGCTAAACTTTCTACATCGCATGGATTTGAAGCTAAACCTCCTACATCGCATTGATTTGAAGCTAAATCATGTGTTTCGCATGGATTTGAAGCTAACTCGTTCGTTGCGCATGCAGTTGAAGCTATATCATGTATATTGCAAGTATTTGAAGCTAAACCATTTGTTTCGCATTTATGTGAAGCTAAATCATGTGTTTACCATGACAATGTACCTAAATCAATTGTTGCCCATGGATTTGAAGCTTGATCATGTGTTTTGCATGGATTTGAAGCTAACTCGTTTGTTTCGCATGCAGTTGTAGCTAAATAATGTATATCACAAGTATTTGTAGCTCAACCATTTGTTTCGCGTGGATTTGAAGCTAAGCCTTCTACTTCGCATGGATTTGAAGCTAAATTATGTGTTTCTCATGGATTTGAAGCTGACTCGTATGTTTGGCCTGCATTGAAGCTATATCACTTATATCGCAAGTATTTGATGCCAAAATCATTTGTTTCGCACGGATTTGAAGCTAAACCTTCTACTTCGCATTGATTTGAAGCTAAATCATGTGTTTCGCATGGATTTGAAGCTAACTCGTTTGTTTCGCATGCAGTTGTAGCTAAATAATGTATATCACAAGTATTTGTAGCTAAATCATTTGTTTCGCATGGATTTGAAGCTAAGCCTTCTACTTCGCATTGATTTGAAGCTAAATCATTTGTTTCGCATAGAACTGAAGCAACCTCGTTTGTTCCTCCTGCTTTTGAAGCTATATCACCTATATCGCAAGTATTTGAAGCTAAATCATATGTGTCGCATGGATTTGAAGATGACTCATGTATTTCGCGTGGATTTGAAGCTAACTCGTTCGTTTCGCCTGTATTTGAATCTATATCACTTATATCGCAAGTATTTGAAGCTAAATCATGTGGTTCGCTTCGATTTGAAGCAAAACCTTCTACATCGCATTCATTTGAACCAATTCATGTGTTTCGCGTGGATTTGAAGGTAACTCGTTTGTTTCGCATGCAGTTGTAGCTGAATAATGTATATCACAAGTATTTGTAGCTAAACCATTTGTATCGCATGGATTTGAAGCTAAGCCCTCTACTTCGCATTGATTGGATCCTAAATCACGTGTTTTGCATGGATTTGAAGCTAAGCCCTTCTACATCGCATTGATTTGCAGCTAAGTCATTTGTTTCGCTTCGATTGAAGCTAAACTTTCTACATCGCATGGATTTGAAGCTAAACCTCCTACATCGCATTGATTTGAAGCTAAATCATGTGTTTCGCATGGATTTGAAGCTAACTCGTTCGTTGCGCATGCAGTTGAAGCTATATCATGTATATTTCAAGTATTTGAAGCTAAACCATTTGTTTCGCATTTATGTGAAGCTAAATCATGTGTTTACCATGACAATGAACCTAAATCATTTGTTGCCCATGGATTTGAAGCTTGATCATGTGTTTTGCATGGTTTTGAAGCTCTCTTGATTGTATCCTCTGCATTTGAAGTTACTTCATTTATATCGCAAGTATTTGAAGCCAAACCATATTTGTTTCGCATGGATTTGAAGCTAAGCCTTCTACTTCGCATTGATTTGAAGCTAAATCATGTGTATGGCATGGATTCTGAAGCTAAGTCGTTTGATTCGTCTACATTTGAAGCTATATCACTTATATCACAAATATTTGAAGCTAAAGCATTTGATTCGCATGGATTTGAATCTAAGCTATCTACTTCGCATTGATTTGAAGCTAAATCATGTGTTTCGCGTGGATTAGAAGGTAACTCGTTTGTTTCGCATGCAGTTGAAGCTATATCATGTATATTTCAAGTATTTGAAGCTAAACCATTTGTTTCGCATTTATGTGAAGCTAAATCATGTGTTTACCATGACAATGAACCTAAATCATTTGTTGCCCATGGATTTGAAGCTTGATCATGTGTTTTGCATGGTTTTGAAGCTAACTTGATTGTATCCTCTGCATTTGAAGTTACTTCATTTATATCGCAAGTATTTGAAGCCAAACCATATTTGATTCGCATGGATTTGAATCTAAGCTATCTACTTCGCATTGATTTGAAGCTAAATCATGTGTTTCGCTTGGATTTGAATGTAACTCATTTGTTTCGCATGCAGCTGAAGCTATATCACCTATATCCCAAGTGTAGGAAGCTCAATCATTTGTTTCGCATGGATTTGAAGCTAAACCTGCTACTTCGCATTGATTTGAAGCTAAATCACGAGTTTTGCATGGATTTGAAGCTAAGCCTTCTACTTCGCATTGATTGGATCCTTAATCACGTGTTTTGCATGGATTTGAAGCTAAGCCTTCTACATCGCATTGATTTGCAGCTGAATCATGTGTTTCGCATGGATTTGAAGCTAACTCGTTCGTTTCTCCTGCATTTGAAACTATATCACTTATATCGCAACTATTTGAAGCTAAATCATGTGTTTCGCTTGGATTTGAAGCTAAACCTTCTACATCGCATTCATTTGAACCAATTCATGTGTTTCGCGTGGATTTGAAGGTAACTCGTTTGTTTCGCATGCAGTTGAAGCTATATCACCTTTGTCCCAAGTGTTTGAAGCTCAATCATTTGTTTCGCATGGATTTGAAGCTAAACCTTCTACATCGCATTGATTTGAAGCTAACTCATGTGTTTCGCGTGGATTTGAAGGTAACTCGTTTGTTTCGCATGCAGTTGGAGCTATACCACCTATATCCCAAGTGTTTGAAGCTCAATCATTTGTTTCGCATGGATTTGAAGCTAAACCTGCTACTTCGCATTGATTTGAAGCTAAATCACGAGTTTTGCATGGATTTGAAGCTAAGCCTTCTACTTCGCATTGATTGGATCCTAAATCACGTGTTTTGCATGGATTTGAAGCTAAGCCTTCTACATCGCATTGATTTGCAGCTGAATCATGTGTTTCGCATGGATTTGAAGCTAACTCGTTCGTTTCTCCTGCATTTGAAACTATATCACTTATATCGCAACTATTTGAAGCTAAATCATGTGTTTCGCTTGGATTTGAAGCTAAACCTTCTACATCGCATTCATTTGAACCAATTCATGTGTTTCGCGTGGATTTGAAGGTAACTCGTTTGTTTCGCATGCAGTTGAAGCTATATCACCTTTGTCCCAAGTGTTTGAAGCTAACTCGTTTGTTTCGCATGCAGTTCGTAGCTAAATAATGTATATTACAAGTATTTGTAGCTAAACCATTTGTTTCGCATGGATTTGAAGCTAAGCCTTCTACTTCGCATTGATTTGAAGCTAAATCATTTGTTCCGCATGGAATTGAAGCTACCTCGTTTGTTCCTCCAGCTTTTGAATCTATATCACTTATATCGCAAGTATTTGAAGCTAAATCATATGTGTCGCATGGATTTGAAGCTAAACTTTCTACATCGCATTGATTTGAAGCTAACTCGTTTGTTTCGCATGCAGTTGAAGCGAAATCATGTCTTTCACAAGTATTTGAAGATGAACCATTTGAATCGCATCGATTTGAACCTGAGCCTTCTACTTCGCACTGATTTGCAGCTAAATAATGTTTTACGCATGGATTTGATGCTAAACCTTCTACATCCCATGGATTTGAAGCTAAGCCTTCTACTTCGCATTGATTGGATCCTAAATCACGTGTTTTGCATGGATTTGAAGCTAAGCCTTCTACATCGCATTGATTTGCAGCTGAATCATGTGTTTCGCATGGATTTGAAGCTAACTCGTTCGTTTCTCCTGCATTTGAAACTATATCACTTATATCGCAAGTATTGGAAGCTAAATCATGTGTTTCGCTTGGATTTGAAGCTAAACCTTCTACATCGCATTGATTTGAAGCTAAATTATGTGTTTCGCTTGGATTTGAATGTAACTCATTTGTTTCGCATGCAGCTGAAGCTATATCACCTATATCCCAAGTGTAGGAAGCTCAATCATTTGTTTCGCATGGATTTGAAGCTAAACCTGCTACTTCGCATTGATTTGAAGCCAAATTATGTGTTTCGCGTGGATTTGAAGGTAACTCGTTGTTTCGCATGCAGTAGAAGCTAAATCATGTATATTGCAAGTATTTGAATGTAAATCATTTGCGTCGTATTGATTTGAAGCTGAACCTTCTACATCGCATTGATTTGAAGCTAAATCTAGTGTATCGCATAGATTTGAAGCTATCCCTTCTACTTGGCATTGAAATGCAGATAAATTATGTGTTTTGCATGGATCTGAAGCTAACTCGTTTGTTCTGTCTGCATTTGAGTCTACATCATTTGTACCGAAAGTATTTGAAACTATATCATGTGTTTCGCATGGATTTGAAGCTAACTCGTTCGTTGCGCATACAGTTAAATCCAAATAACGTATATCAAAAGTATTTGAAACTAAACATTTGTTTCGCATGCATTTGAAGCTAAGCCTTCTACTTCGCATTAATTGGAAGCTAAATCACGTGTATGGCATGGATTTGAAGCTGAACCTTCTACATCGCATTGATTTGCAAATGAATCATGTGTTTCGCATGGATTTGAAGTTTACTCGTTCGTTTCGTCTGTATTTGAATCTATATCACTTATATCGCAAGTATTTGAAGCTAAATCATGTGTTTCGCTTGGATTTGAAGCTAAACCATCTACATCGCATTTATTTGTACCAATTCATGTGTTTCGCGTGGATTTGAAGGTAACTCGTTTGTGTCGCATGCAGTTGAAGCTATATCACCTTTAACCCAAGTGTTTGAAGCCCAATCATTTGTTTCACATGGATTTGAAGCTAAACCTTCTACATCGCATTGATTTGAAGCTAACTCATGTGTCGCGTGGATTTGAAGCTAACTCGTTTCTTTCGCATGCAGTTGTAGCTAAATAATGTATATCACAAGTATTTGTAGCTAAATCATTTGTTTCGCATGGATTTGAAGCTAAGCCTTCTACTTCGCACTGATTTGAAGTTAAATCATGTGTTTCGCGTGGATTTGGAGCTAACTCGTTTGCTTCGAATGCAGTTGAAGCTAAATCATGTATATCACAAGTATTTGAAGCTAAACCATTTGTTTGCATGGATTTGAAGCTAAGCCTTCTACTTCGCATTGATTTGAAGCTAAATCGTGTGTTTCGCATGGATTTGATGCAAACTCGTTTGTTTCGCATGCAGCTGTAGCTAAATAATGTATATCACAAGTATTTGAAGCTAAATCATATGTGTCGCATGGATTTGAAGCTAAACCTTCTACATCGCATTGATTTGAAGCTAAATCTTGTAAATCGCATGGATTTGAAGCTAAACCTTCTACATCGCATTGATTTGAAGCTAAATCATGTGTATCCCATGTATTTGAAGCTAACTCGTTTGTTTCGCATGCAGTTGTAGCTAAATAATGTATATCACAAGTATTTGTAGCTAAACCATTTGTTTCGCATGGATTTTAAGCTAAACCTTCTACATCAAATTGATTTGAAGCTAAATCATGTGTTTCGCGTGGATTTGAAGGTAACTCGTTTGTTTCGCATGCAGTTGAAGCTATATCACCTTTATCCCAAGTGTTTGAAACTCAATCATTTGTATCGCATGGATTTGATGCTAAACCTTCTACATCGCACTGATTTGAAGCTAACTCATGTGTTTCGCGTGGATTTGAAGGTGACTCGTTTGTTTCGCATGCAGTTGAAAATATACCACCTATATCCCAAGTGTTTGAAGCTCAATCATTTGTTTCGCATGGATTTGAAGCTAAGCCTTCTACTTGGCATTGAATTGAAGCTAAATCGTGTATTTTGCATGGATTGAAGCTAACTCGTTTGTTTCTCCTGTATTTGAAGCTGTATCAATTATATCGCAAGTATTTGAATCTAAACCATTTGTTTCGCATGGATTTGAAGCTAAGCCTTCTACTTCGCATTGATTTGAAGCTAAATCATTTGTTTCGCGTGGAATTGAAGCTACCTCGTTTGTTCCTCCTGCTTTTGAAGCAATATCACTTATATCGCAAGTATTTGAAGCTAAATCATGTTCGTCGCATGGATTTGAAGCTGAACTTTCTACATCGCATTGATTTGAAGCTAAATCTTGTGTATCGCATGGAATTGAAGCTAAACCCTCTACATCGCATTGATTTGAAGCTAAATCATGTGTACCCCATGTATTTGAAGCTAACTCGTTTGTTTCGCATGCAGTTGTAGCTAAATAATGTATATCACAAGTATTTGTAGCTAAACCATATGTTACGCATGGATTTGAAGCTAAGCCCTCTACTTCGCATTGATTTGAAGCTAAATCATTTGTTTCGCATGGAATGGAAGCTACCTCGTTTGTGCCTCCAGATTTTGAAGCTATATCACTTATATCGCAAGTATTTGAAGCTAAATCATGTTCGTCGCTTGGATTGGAAGCTGAACTTTCTACATCGCATTGATTTGAAGCTAAATCTTGTGTATCGCATGGATTTGAAGCTAAACCCTCTACATCGCATTGATTTGCAACTAAATCATGTGTTTCGCATGGATCTGAAGCTAACTCTTTCGTTCGCCTGCATTTGAAGCTATATCCCTTTTATCGCAAGTATATGAAGCTAAATCATTTGTTTCGCATGGATTAGAAGCTAAACATTCTACATCGCATTGATTTGCAGCTAAATCATGTGTTTCGCTTGGTTTTGAAGCTAATCTTTCTACTTCGCATTGATTTGTAGCTAAGTCATGTGTATCGCATGGATTTTTAAACTAACTCGTTTGATTTTTCTGCATTTGGAGCTATATCACTTATATCCTAAGTGTTTGAAGCTAAATCATTTGTTTCGCATGGATTTGAAGCCAAACCTTCTACATAGCATTGATTTGAAGCTAAACCTTCTACATCGCATTGATTTGCATCAAAATCATGTGCATCGCATGGAGTTGAAGCTAACTCGTTCGTTTCGACTGCATATGAAGCTGTGTCATTTATATCGCAAGTATTTGAAGCTAAATCATTTGTTTCGCATGGATTTGAAGCTAGGCCTTCTACTTTGCATTGATTGGAATCTATATCACGTGTTTTGCATGGATTTGAAGCTGAACCATTTGATTCGCATGCATTTGAAGCTAAGCCTTCTACTTCGCACTGATTTCAAGCTAAATCATGTGTTTCGCATGGACTTAAAGCTAAGCCATCTACTTCGCAGTGATATAATCTAAATCATGTGTTTCGCATGGATTTGAAGCTGTCTCGTTTGTTTCGAATCCAGTTGAAGCTAAATCATGTATATCACAAGTATTTGAAGCTAAACCATTTGATTCGCTTGGATTTGAAGCTAATCCTTCTACGTCGCATACATTTGAAGCAAAATCATGTGTTTCGCATGAATTTGAAGCAAACTCGTTTGTTTCGCATGCAGTTGAAACTAAATCATGTATATCACAAGTATTTGCAGCTAAGCCATTTGATTCGCATGGATTTGAAGCTAAGCCTTCTACTTCGCTTTGATTTGAACCCAAATCATGTGTTTCGAATGGATCTGTTGCTAACTCGTTTGTTTCGCCTGCGTTTGCAGCTATGTCACTTATATTCGCAAGTATTTGAAGCTACACCTTCCGTCTCTCATGGATTTGAAGCTAATCCTTCTAATTCGCATTGTTTTGAAGCTAAATAATGTGTTTCGCGTGGATTCGGAGCTAACTCGTCTGCTTCGAGCTAAATCTTGTATATCACAAGTATTTGAAGCTAAACCATTTGTATCACATGGATTTGAAGATAAGCCTTCTACTTCGCATTCATCTGAACCTAAATTATTTGTTTCGCATGGAATCGGAGCTAACTCGTTTGTTTCCCCTGCATTTGAAGCTATATCACTTATATGGCAAGTATCTGGACCTAAATCATTTGCTTCGCATGGACTTGAAGCTCCGCCTTCTACTTCGCATTGATTTGAAGTTAAATCATGCGTTTCGAATGGATTTGAAGCTAACTCGTTTGTTTCGCCAGCATTTGGAACTATATCACTTATATCGCAAGTATCTGAAGCTAAATCATTTGTTTCGCATGAATTTGAATCTATTCCATGTGTATCGCTTGAATTTTAAGATAAATCATGTGTTTTGTATGGATTTGAAGCTAACTCGTTTGTTCTGTCTGCATTTGAAGCTACCTCATTTATATAGCAATTATCTGAAGCTAAATCATTTGTTTCTCATGTATTTGAAGCTAAGCCTTCGACTTCGCTTTGATTTATATCGATATCACTTATATCGCAAGTATTTGAATCTAAATCATTTGTTTCGCGCGGATTTGAAGCTAAACCTTCTACATCGCATTCATTTGAAGCTAAATCGTGTGTTTCGCATGGATTTGAAGCTAACTCGTTTGTTTCGCATGAAGTTGTAGCTAAATAATGTATATCACAACTATTTGTAGCTAAACCATTTGTTTCGCATGTATTTGAAGCTAAGCCTTCTACTTCGCACTTATTTGCAGCTAAAATAATGTGTTTCGCATGGATTTGAAGCTAAACCTTCTACATCCTATGGATTTGAAGCTAAATCATGTGTTTGGCATGGATTTGAAGCTAAACCTTCTACATCGCATTGATTTACAGCTGAATCATGTGTTTGGCATGGATTTGAAGCTAACTCGTTCGTTTCGCCTTTTTTTAAAGCTAGATCACTTATATCGCAAGTATTTGAAGCTAAATCATGTGTTTCGCTTGGATTTGAGGCTAAACCTTCTACATCGCATTGATTTGAAGCTAAATCCTGTGTTTCGCATGGATTTGAAGCTAACGCGTTTGTTTCGCATGCAGTTGTAGCTTAATAATGTATATCACAAGTATTTGTAGCTAAACCATTTGTTTCGCATGTATTTGAAGCTAAGCCTTCTACTTCGCACTTATTTGCATCTAAATCATGTGTTTCGCATGGATTTGAAGCTGACTCGTTTGTTTCACCTGCATTTGAAGCTATATCACTTATATCGCAAGTATTTGAATGTAAATCATTTGATTCGCGCGGATTTGAAGGTAAACCTTCTACATCGCATTGGTTTGAAGCTAAATCATGTGTTTCGCATGGATTTGAAGCTAGCTCGTTTGTTTCGCATGCAGTTGAAGCTAAATCATGTATATCACAAGTAGTTGAAGCTAAACCATTTGTTTCGCATGGATTCGAAGCTCAACCTCCTACATCGCATTGATTTGTAGCTAAATCATATGTTTCCCTTGGATATGAAGCTAAATCATGTGTTTCGCACGGATGTGAAGCTAACTCATCTGTTTTGTCTGCATTTGAAGCTGTTTCATTTATATCGCAAGGATTTGAAGCGAAGGCTTCTACTTCGCATTGATTTGAATCTAAATCATGTGTTTCGCATGGTTTTTGCAGCAAACTCGTTTGATTCGACTGCATTTGAAGATATATCACTTATATCGCAAGTATCTGATGCTAAATCTTTTGTTTTGCAGGGATTTGAAGCTAAACCTTCTAAGTCGCATTGATTTGCAGCTACATCATGTGTGACGCATGGATTTGATGCTAACTCGTTTGATTCGTCTGCATTTGAAGCTATATCACTTATATCGCAAGTATTTTAAACTAAATCATTTGTTTCGAATGGATTTGAAACTAACTCGATTGTTTCTTCTGCATTTGAAGCTATATCACTAATATCGAGAGTGTTTGAAGCTAAATCATTTGTTTCGCACAGATTCGAAGCTAAACCTTCTACATCGCATTGATTTGAAGCATAATCATGTGTTTCGCTTGGATTTGAAGCTAAATCATGTGTTTTCGCATGGATTTGAAGCAAACTCGTTTGTGTCGCCTGCATTTGAAGCTATATCATTTATATCGCAAGTATTTGATGCTCAATCAGTTGTGTCGCATGGATTTGAAGCTTTGCCTTCTACTTCGCATTGATATGAAGCTAAATCATGTATTTCGCATGGATTGAAGCTAACTCGTTTGTTTTTCCTGCTTTTGAACCAACTTCATTTATATCGCAAGTATTTGAAGCTAACTCGTTTGTTTCGCATGCAGTTGAAGCTAAATCATGTATATCATAAGTATCTGCGGCTAAACAATTTGTTTCGCATGTATTTGATGCTAAACCATGTTTTCCGCATGTATTTGAAGATAAATCATGTGTTTCGAATGCATTTGAAGCTTAATCATGTGTTTTGCATAAATTTGAAGCTAACTCGTTTGTTTCGCATGCAGTTGAAGCTATTTCATTTATATCGCAAGTATTTGACGCGAATCCATTTGTTTCGCATGGATTTGAAGCCAAGCCTTCTACTTCGCAATTATTTGAAGCTAAATCATGTGTTTCGCATGGATTTGAAGCTTACTCGTTTGATTCGTCTGCATTTGAAGCTATATCACTTATATCGCAAGCATTTTGATGCTAAATCATTTGTATCGCATGGATATGAAGTTAACTCGTTTGTTTCGCCTGCAGTTGAGTCTATATCACTTATATCACAAGTATTTGAAGCTAAATCATTTGTTTCGCATGTATTTGAAGCTAATCCATCTACATCGCATTGATTTGAAGCTAAATCAAGTGTTTCGCCTGGATTTGTAGCTAAACCTTCTAGATCGCGTTCATTAGTATCTAAGACATGTGTTTCGCATGAATTTGAATCTATTCCATGTGTATCGCTTGAATTTAAGATAAATCATGTGTTTTGTATGGATTTGAAGCTAACTCGTTTGTTCTGTCTGCATTTGAAGCTACCTCATTTATATAGCAATTATCTGAAGCTAAATCATTTGTTTCTCATGTATTTGAAGCTAAGCCTTCGACTTCGCTTTGATTTATATCGATATCACTTATATCGCAAGTATTTGAATCTAAATCATTTGTTTCGCGCGGATTTGAAGCTAAACCTTCTACATCGCATTCATTTGAAGCTAAATCGTGTGTTTCGCATGGATTTGAAGCTAACTCGTTTGTTTCGCATGAAGTTGTAGCTAAATAATGTATATCACAACTATTTGTAGCTAAACCATTTGTTTCGCATGTATTTGAAGCTAAGCCTTCTACTTCGCACTTATTTGCAGCTAAAATAATGTGTTTCGCATGGATTTGAAGCTAAACCTTCTACATCCTATGGATTTGAAGCTAAATCATGTGTTTGGCATGGATTTGGAAGCTAAACCTTCTACATCGCATTGATTTGCAGCTGAATCATGTGTTTGGCATGGATTTGAAGCTAACTCGTTCGTTTCGCCTTTTTTTAAAGCTAGATCACTTATATCGCAAGTATTTGAAGCTAAATCATGTGTTTCGCTTGGATTTGAGGCTAAACCTTCTACATCGCATTGATTTGAAGCTAAATCCTGTGTTTCGCATGGATTTGAAGCTAACGCGTTTGTTTCGCATGCAGTTGTAGCTTAATAATGTATATCACAAGTATTTGTAGCTAAACCATTTGTTTTCGCATGTATTTGAAGCTAAGCCTTCTACTTCGCACTTATTTGCATCTAAATCATGTGTTTCGCATGGATTTGAAGCTGACTCGTTTGTTTCACCTGCATTTGAAGCTATATCACTTATATCGCAAGTATTTGAATGTAAATCATTTGATTCGCGCGGATTTGAAGGTAAACCTTCTACATCGCATTGGTTTGAAGCTAAATCATGTGTTTCGCATGGATTTGAAGCTAGCTCGTTTGTTTCGCATGCAGTTGAAGCTAAATCATGTATATCACAAGTAGTTGAAGCTAAACCATTTGTTTCGCATGGATTCGAAGCTCAACCTCCTACATCGCATGATTTGTAGCTAAATCATATGTTTCCCTTGGATATGAAGCTAAATCATGTGTTTCGCACGGATGTGAAGCTAACTCGTCTGTTTTGTCTGCATTTGAAGCTGTTTCATTTATATCGCAAGGATTTGAAGCGAAGGCTTCTACTTCGCATTGATTTGAATCTAAATCATGTGTTTCGCATGGTTTTTGCAGCAAACTCGTTTGATTCGACTGCATTTGAAGATATATCACTTATATCGCAAGTATCTGATGCTAAATCTTTTGTTTTGCAGGGATTTGAAGCTAAACCTTCTAAGTCGCATTGATTTGCAGCTACATCATGTGTGACGCATGGATTTGATGCTAACTCGTTTGATTCGTCTGCATTTGAAGCTATATCACTTATATCGCAAGTATTTTAAACTAAATCATTTGTTTCGAATGGATTTGAAACTAACTCGATTGTTTCTTCTGCATTTGAAGCTATATCACTAATATCGAGAGTGTTTGAAGCTAAATCATTTGTTTCGCACAGATTCGAAGCTAAACCTTCTACATCGCATTGATTTGAAGCATAATCATGTGTTTCGCTTGGATTTGAAGCTAAATCATGTGTTTCGCATGGATTTGAAGCAAACTCGTTTGTGTCGCCTGCATTTGAAGCTATATCATTTATATCGCAAGTATTTGATGCTCAATCAGTTGTGTCGCATGGATTTGAAGCTTTGCCTTCTACTTCGCATTGATATGAAGCTAAATCATGTATTTCGCATGGATTTGAAGCTAACTCGTTTGTTTTTCCTGCTTTTGAACCAACTTCATTTATATCGCAAGTATTTGAAGCTAACTCGTTTGTTTCGCATGCAGTTGAAGCTAAATCATGTATATCATAAGTATCTGCGGCTAAACAATTTGTTTCGCATGTATTTGATGCTAAACCATGTTTTCCGCATGTATTTGAAGATAAATCATGTGTTTCGAATGCATTTGAAGCTTAATCATGTGTTTTGCATAAATTTGAAGCTAACTCGTTTGTTTCGCATGCAGTTGAAGCTATTTCATTTATATCGCAAGTATTTGACGCGAATCCATTTCTTTCGCATGGATTTGAAGCCAAGCCTTCTACTTCGCAATGATTTGAAGCTAAATCATGTGTTTCGCATGGATTTGAAGCTTACTCGTTTGATTCGTCTGCATTTGAAGCTATATCACTTATATCGCAAGCATTTGATGCTAAATCATTTGTATCGCATGGATATGAAGCTAACTCGTTTGTTTCGCCTGCAGTTGAGTTTATATCACTTATATCACAAGTATTTGAAGCTAAATCATTTGTTTCGCATGTATTTGAAGCTAATCCATCTTACATCGCATTGATTTGAAGCTAAATCAAGTGTTTCGCCTGGATTTGTAGCTAAACCTTCTAGATCGCGTTCATTAGTATCTAAGACATGTGTTTCGCATGGATTTGAAGCTAACTCTTTCGTTTCGCCTGCATTTGAAGCTATATCCCTTTTATCGCAAGTATATGAAGCTAAATCATTTGTTTCGCATGGATTAGAAGCTAAACATTCTACATCGCATTGATTTGCAGCTAAATCATGTGTTTCGCATGGATTTGAAGCTAATCCTTCTACTTCGCATTGATTTGAAGCTAAGTCATGTGTATCGCATGGATTTTGAAACTAACTCGTTTGATTTTTCTGCATTTGGAGCTATATCACTTATATCCTAAGTGTTTGAAGCTAAATCATTTGTTTCGCATGGATTTGAAGCCAAACCTTCTACATAGCATTGATTTGAAGCTAAACCTTCTACATCGCATTGATTTGCAGCTAAGTCATGTGTTTCGCATGGATTTGAAGCTAACTCGTTTGTTTTCCATGCATTTGTAGCTATATCACTTAAATAACAAGTATCTGATGCTAAATCATTTGATTCGCATGGATTTCAAGCTAAACATCCTACATCGCATTGATTTGCAGCTAAATCATGTGTTTCGCATGGACTTGAAGCTAGCTCGTTCGTTTCGCCTGCATTTGAATCTATATCACTTATATCGCAAGTATTTGAAGCTAAATCATTTGTTTCGGGCGGATTTGAAGCTAAACCTTCTACACCGCATTGATTTGAAGCTAAATCTTGTGTTTCGCATGGATTTGAAGCTAGGATATCTAGATCGCAGTGATTTGAAGCTAAATCATATGTTTCGCACGTATTTGAAGCTAACTCGTTTGTTACGCCTGCAGTTGAATCTATATCACTTATATCACAATTATTTGAAGCTAAATCATTTGTTCCGCATGGATTTGAAGCTAAGCCTTCTACTTCGCATTGATATCAAGCTAAATCATGTGTTTCGCTTGGATTTTGCAGCTAACTCGTTTGATTCATCTGCATTTGGAGCTATATCAGTTATATCGCAAGTATCTGATGCTATGTCGTTTGTTTTGCATGGATTTGAAGCTAAACCTGCTACGTCGCATTGATTTGCATCAAAATCATGTGCATCGCATGGAGTTGAAGCTAACTCTTTCGTTTCGACTGCATATGAAGCTGTGTCATTTATATCGCAAGTATTTGAAGCTAAATCATTTGTTTCGCATGGATTTGAAGCTAGGCCTTCTACTTTGCATTGATTGGAATCTAAATCACGTGTTTTGCATGGATTTGAAGCTGAACCATTTGATTCGCATGCATTTGAAGCTAAGCCTTCTACTTCGCATTGATATCAAGTTAAATCATGTGTTTCGCTTGGATTTTGCAGCTAACTCGTTTGATTCAACTGCATTTGGAGCTATATCAGTTATATCGCAAGTATCTGATGCTATGTCGTTTGTTTTGCATGGATTTGAAGCTAAACCTGCTACGTCGCATTGATTTGCATCAAAATCATGTGCATCGCATGGAGTTGAAGCTAACTCGTTCGTTTCGACTGCATATGAAGCTGTGTCATTTATATCGCAAGTATTTGAAGCTAAATCATTTGTTTCGCATGGATTTGAAGCTAGGCCTTCTACTTTGCATTGATTGGAATCTAAATCACGTGTTTTGCATGGATTTGAAGCTGAACCATTTGATTCGCATGCATTTGAAGCTAAGCCTTCTACTTCGCACTGATTTCAAGCTAAATCATGTGTTTCGCATGGACTTAAAGCTAAGCCATCTACTTCGCAGTGATTATAATCTAAATCATGTGTTTCGCATGGATTTGAAGCTGTCTCGTTTGTTTCGAATCCAGTTGAAGCTAAATCATGTATATTACAAGTATTTGAAGCTAAACCATTTGATTCGCTTGGATTTGAAGCTAATCCTTCTACGTCGCATTCATTTGAAGCAAAATCATGTGTTTCGCATGTATTTGAAGCAAACTCGTTTGTTTTTCCTGCTTTTGAACCAACTTCATTTATATCGCAAGTATTTGACGCTAACTCGTTTGTTTCGCATGCAGTTGAAGCTAAATCATGTATATCATAAGTATCTGCGGCTAAACAATTTGTTTGGCATGTATTTGATGCTAAACCATGTGTTTCGCATGTATTTGAAGATAAATCATGTGTTTCGCATGCATTTGAAGCTTAATCATGTGTTTTGCATAAATTTGAAGCTAACTCGTTTGTTTCGCATGCAGTTGAAGCTATTTCATTTATATCGCAAATATTTGACGCGAATCCATTTGTTTCGCATGGATTTGAAGCCAAGCCTTCTACTTCGCAATTATTTGAAGCTAAATCATGTGTTTCGCATGGATTTGAAGCTAGCTCGTTTGTTTCGCATGCAGTTGAAGCTAAATCATGTATATCACAAGTAGTTGAAGCTAAACCATTTGTTTCGCATGGATTCGATGCTCAACCTCCTACATCGCATTTATTTGTAGCTAAATCATATGTTTCGCTTGGATATGAAGCTAAATCATGTGTTTCGCACGGATGTGTAGCTAACTCGTCTGTTTTGTCTGCATTTGAAGCTGTTTCATTTATATCGCAAGGATTTGAAGCGAAGGCTTCTACTTCGCATTGATTTGAATCTAAATCATGTGTTTCGCATGGTTTTTGCAGCAAACTCGTTTGATTCGACTGCATTTGAAGATATATCACTTATATCGCAAGTATCTGATGCTAAATCTTTTGTTTTGCAGGGATTTGAAGCTAAACCTTCTAAGTCGCATTGATTTGCAGCTACATCATGTGTGTCGCATGGATTTGAAGCTAACTCGTTTGATTCGTCTGCATTTGAAGCTATATCACTTATATCGCAAGTATTTTAAACTAAATCATTTGTTTCGAATGGATTTGAAACTAACTCGATTGTTTCTTCTGCATTTGAAGCTACATCACTAATATCGAGAGTGTTTGAAGCTAAATCATTTGTTTCGCACAGATTCGAAGCTAAACCTTCTACATCGCATTGATTTGAAGCATAATCATGTGTTTCGCTTGGCTTTGAAGCTAAATCATGTGTTTCGCATGGATTTGAAGCAAACTCGTTTGTGTCGCCTGCATTTGAAGCTATATCATTTATATCGCAAGTATTTGATGCTCAATCAGTTGTGTCGCATGGATTTGAAGCTAAGCCTTCTACTTCGTATTGATATGAATCTAGATCATGTGTTTCGCATGGATTTGAATCTGACTCGTTCGTTTTTCCAGCTTTTGAACCTACTTCATTTATATCGCAAGTATTTGAAGCTAACTCGTTTGTTTCGCATACATTTGAAGCTGTATCCATTATATTCGCAAGTATTTGACGCTAAATCATTCGTTTCGCATGGATTCGAAGCTAAGCCCTCTACTTCACATTGATTTGAAGCTAAATCATGTGTTTCTCATGGATTTGAAGCTAACTCGTCTGTTTGGCCTGCATTGAAGCTATATCACTTACATCGCAAGTATTTGATGCCAACATCATTTGCTTCGCAAGGATTTGAAGCCAAACCTTCTACATAGCATTGATTTGAAGCTAAACCTTCTACATCGCATTGACTTGCAGCTAAGTCATGTGTTTCGCATGGATTTGAAGCTAACTCGTTTGTTTTCCATGCATTTGTAGCTATATCACTTAAATAACAAGTATCTGATGCTAAATCATTTGATTCGCATGGATTTCAAGCTAAACATCCTACATCGCATTGATTTGCAGCTAAATCATGTGTTTCGCATGGACTTGAAGCTAGCTCGTTCGTTTCGCCTGCATTTGAATCTATATCACTTATATCGCAAGTATTTGAAGCTAAATCATTTGTTTCGGGCGGATTTGAAGCTAAACCTTCTACACCGCATTGATTTGAAGCTAAATCATGTGTTTCGCATGGATTTGAAGCTAGGATATCTAGATCGCAGTGATTTGAAGCTAAATCATATGTTTCGCACGTATTTGAAGCTAACTCGTTTGTTACGCCTGCAGTTGAATCTATATCACTTATATCACAATTATTTGAAGCTAAATCATTTGTTCCGCATGGATTTGAAGCTAAGCCTTCTACTTCGCATTGATATCAAGCTAAATCATGTGTTTCGCTTGGATTTTGCAGCTAACTCGTTTGATTCATCTGCATTTGGAGCTATATCAGTTATATCGCAAGTATCTGATGCTATGTCGTTTGTTTTGCATGGATTTGAAGCTAAACCTGCTACGTCGCATTGATTTGCATCAAAATCATGTGCATCGCATGGAGTTGAAGCTAACTCTTTCGTTTCGACTGCATATGAATCTGTGTCATTTATATCGCAAGTATTTGAAGCGAAATCATTTGTTTCGCATGGATTTCAAGCTAGGCCTTCTTCTTTGCATTGATTGGAATCTAAATCACGTGTTTTGCATGGATTTGAAGCTGAACCATTTGATTCGCATGCATTTGAAGCTAAGCCTTCTACTTCGCATTGATATCAAGCTGAATCATGTGTTTCGCTTGGATTTTGCAGCTAACTCGTTTGATTCATCTGCATTTGGAGCTATATCAGTTATATCGCAAGTATCTGATGCTATGTCGTTTGTTTTGCATGGATTTGAAGCTAAACCTGCTACGTGGCATTGATTTGCATCAAAATCATGTGCATCGCATGGAGTTGTAGCTAACTCGTTCGTTTCGACTGCATATGAAGCTGTGTCATTTATATCGCAAGTATTTCAAGCTAAATCATTTGTTTTGCAGGGATTTGAAGCTAAACCTTCTAAGTCGCATTGATTTGCAGCTACATCATGTGTGTCGCATGGATTTGAAGCTAACTCGTTTGATTCGTCTGCATTTGAAGCTATATCACTTATATCGCAAGTATTTTAAACTAAATCATTTGTTTCGAATGGATTTGAAACTAACTCTATTGTTTCTTCTGCATTTGAAGCTATATCACTAATATCGAGAGTGTTTGAAGCTAAATCATTTGTTTCGCACAGATTCGAAGCTAAACCTTCTACATCGCATTGATTTGAAGCATAATCATGTGTTTCGCTTGGCTTTGAAGCTAAATCATGTGTTTCGCATGGATTTGAAGCAAACTCGTTTGTGTCGCCTGCATTTGAAGCTATATCATTTATATCGCAAGTATTTGATGCTCAATCAGTTGTGTCGCATGGATTTGAAGCTAAGCCTTCTACTTCGTATTGATATGAATCTAGATCATGTGTTTCGCATGGATTTGAATCTGACTCGTTCGTTTTTCCAGCTTTTGAACCTACTTCATTTATATCGCAAGTATTTGAAGCTAACTCGTTTGTTTCGCATACATTTGAAGCTGTATCCATTATATTCGCAAGTATTTGACGCTAAATCATTCGTTTCGCATGGATTTGAAGCTAAGCCCTCTACTTCGCATTGATTTGAAGCTAAATCATGTGTTTCTCATGGATTTGAAGCTAACTCGTCTGTTTGGCCTGCATTGAAGCTATATCACTTACATCGCAAGTATTTGATGCCAACATCATTTGCTTCGCACGGATTTGTAGCTAAACCTTTTACATCGCATTGATTTGAAGCTATATCATGTGTTTCGCTTGGATTTGAAGCTAAATCATGTGTTTTGCATGGATTTGAAGCTAACTCGTTTGTGTCGCCTGCATTTGAGGCGATATCATTTATATCGCATGTATTTGATGCTCAATCAGTTGTGTCGCATGGATTTGAAGCTTTGCCTTCTACTTCGCATTGATATGAAGCTAAATCATGTATTTCGCATGGATTTGAAGCTAACTCGTTTGTTTTTCCTGCTTTTGAACCAACTTCATTTATATCGCAAGTATTTGAAGCTAACTCTTTCGTTTCGCCTGCATTTGAAGCTATATCCCTTTTATCGCAAGTATATGAAGCTAAATCATTTGTTTCGCATGGATTAGAAGCTAATCTTCCTACTTCGCATTGATTTGAAGCTAAGTCATGTGTATCGCATGGATTTTGAAACTAACTCGTTTGATTTTTCTGCATTTGGAGCTATATCACTTATATCCTAAGTGATTGAAGCTAAATCATTTGTTTCGCATGGATTTGAAGCTAAATCATTTGTTTCGCATGGATTTGAAGCCAAACCTTCTACATAGCATTGATTTGAAGCTAAACCTTCTACATCGCATTGATTTGCATCAAAATCATGTGCATCGCATGGAGTTGAAGCTAACTCGTTCGTTTCGACTGCATATGAAGCTGTGTCATTTATATCGCAAGTATTTGAAGCTAAATCATTTGTTTCGCATGGATTTGAAGCTAGGCCTTCTACTTCGCATTGATTGGATCCTAAATCACGTGTTTTGCATGGATTTGAAGCTAAGCCTTCTACTTCGCACCGATTTGTAGTTAAATCATGTGTTTCGCGTGGATTTGGAGCTAACTCGTTTGTTTCGAATGCAGTTGAAGCTAAATCATGTCTTTCACAAGTATTTGAAGATGAACCATTTGAATCGCATGGCTTTGAACCTGAGCCTTCTATTTCACACTGATTTGAACCTAAATAATATGATTCGCATTGATTTGAAGCTAAACCTTCTACATCCCATGGATTTGAAGCTAAATCATGTGTTTCGCATGGATTTGAAGCTAAACCTGCTACTTCGCATTGATTTGAAGCTAAAATATGTGTTTCGCATGGATTTGAATGTAACTCGTTGTTTCGCATGCAGTTGAAGCTAAATCATGCATTTCACAAATATTTGAAGCCGAACCATTAGATTCGCATGGATTTGAAGCTAAGCCTTCTACTTCGCACTGATTTGAAGTTAAATCATGTGTTTCGCGTGGATTTGGAGCTAACTCGTTTGCTTCGAATGCAGTTGAAACTAAATCATGTATATCACAAGTATTTGAAGTTAAACCATTTGTATCGCATGGATTTGAAGCTAAGGCTTCTACTTCGCATTGATTGGATCCTAAATCACGTGTTTTGCATGGATTTGAATCCAAGCCTTCTACATCGCATTGATTTGCAGCTGAATCATGTGTTTCGCATGGATTTGAAGCTAACTCGTTCGTTTCTCCTGCATTTGAAACTATATCACTTATATCGCAAGTATTTGAAGCTAAATCATGTGTTTCGTTTGGATTTGAATCTAACTCATTTGTTTCGCATGCAGTTGAAGCTATATCACATATATCCCAAGTGTAGGAAGCTCAATCATTTGTTTCGCATGGATTTGAAGCTAAACCTGCTACTTCGCATTGACTTGAAGCTAAATTATGTGTTTCGCGTGGATTTGAAGGTAACTCGTTGTTTCGCATGCAGTTGAAGCTAAATCATGCATTTCACAAGTATTTGAAACCGAACCATTAGATTCGCATGGATTTGAAGCTAAGCCTTCTACTTCGCACTGATTTGAAGTTGAATCATGTGTTTCGCGTGGATTTGGATCTAACTCGTTTGCTTCGAATGCAGTTGAAGCTAAATCATGTATATCACAAGTATTTGCAGCTAAATTGATTCGCATGGATTTGAAGCTAAGCCTTCTACTTGGCATTGAATTGAAGCTAAATCGTGTGTTTTTCATGGATTTGAAGCTAACCCGTTTGTTTCTCCTGTATTTGAAGCTGTATCATTTATATCGCAAGTATTTTAAGCTAAAGCATTTGTTTCGCATGGATTTGAAGCTAAGCCTTCTACTTCGCATTGATTTGATGCTAAATCATTTGTTTCGCATGGATTTTAAGCTAAACCTTCTACATCGCATTGATTTGAAGCTAAATCATGTGTTTCGCGTTGAGTTGAAGGTAACTCGTTCGTTTCGCCTGCAGTTGAATCTAGATCACTTATATCACAAGTTTTTGAAGCATAACCATTTGTTCCGCACGGATTTGAAGCTACGCCTTCTACTTCGCATTGATTTGAAGCTAAATCATTTGTTTCGCTTGGATTTGAAGCTAACACGTTTGTTTCATATGCAGTTGAAGCTAAATCATGTATTTCACAAGAATTTGATGCCGGACTATTAGATTCGCATCGATTTGAAGCTGAGCCTTCTACTTCGCACTGATTGAAGCTAAATCATGTGTCTCGCGTGGAATTGAAGCTACCTCGTTTGTTCCTCCAGATTTTGAAGCTATATCACTCATATCGCAAGTATTTGAAGCTAAATCATGTGCGTCCCATGGATTTGAAGCTGAACTTGCTACATCGCATTGATTTGAAGCTAAATCTTGTCTATCGCATGGATTTGCGGCTAAACCCTCTACATCGCATTGATTTGCAACTAAATCATGTGTTTCGCATGGATCTGAAGCTAACTCGTTTGTTTCGCCTGCATTTGAAGCTATATCACTTATATTCGCAAGTATTTGATGCTAAATCATTCGTTTCGCATGGATTTGATGCTAAGCCTTTTACTTCGCATTGATTTGAAGCTAAATCATGTGTTTCCCTTGGATTTGAAGCTGTATCGTTTTTTTCGCATGCAGTTGAAACTATATCATTTATATCGCAAGTATCTGAAGCTAAATCATTTGTTTCTGATGGATTTGAAGCTAAACCTTATACATCCCATGGATTTGAAGCTAAATCATGTGTTTGGCATGGATTTGAAGCTAAACCTTCTACATCGCATTGATTTGCATCTGAATCATGAGTTTCGCATGGATTTGAAGCTAACTCGTTTGTGTCGAATGCAGTTGAAGCTAAATCATGTATATCACAAGTATTTGTAGCTAAACCATTTGTTTCGCATGGATTTGAAGCTAAGTCTTCTACTTCGCATTGATTGGATCCTAAATCACGTGTTTTGCATGGATTTGAAGCTAAACCTTCTACTTCGCACCGATTTGAAGTTAAATCATGTGTTTCGAGTGGATTTGGAGCTAACTCGTTTGTTTCGAATGCAGTTGAAGCTAAATCATGTCTTTCACAAGTATTTGAAGATGAACCATTTGAATCGCATGGCTTTGAACCTGAGCCTTCTATTTCACACTGATTTGAACCTAAATAATATGATTCGCATTGATTTGAAGCTAAACCTTCTACATCCCATCGATTTGAAGCTAAATCATGTGTTTCGCATGGATTTGAAGCTAAACCTGCTACTTCGCATTGATTTGAAGCTAAAATATGTGTTTCGCATGGATTTGAAGGTAACTCGTTGTTTCGCATGCAGTTGAAGCTAAATCATGCATTTCACAAATATTTGAAGCCGAACCATTAGATTCGCATGGATTTGAAGCTAAGCCTTCTACTTCGCACTGATTTGAAGTTAAATCATGTGTTTCGCGTGGATTTGGAGCTAACTCGTTTGCTTCGAATGCAGTTGAAACTAAATCATGTATATCACAAGTATTTGCAGCTAAACAATTGATTCGCATGGATTTGAACCTAAGCCTTCTACTTGGCATTGAATTGAAGCTAAATCGTGTGTTTTGCATGGATTTGAAGCTAACTCGTTCGTTTCTCCTGTATTTGAAGCTGTATCATTTATATCGCAAGTATTTGAAGCTAAACCATTTGCATCGCATGGATTTGAAGCTAAGCCTTCTACTTCGCATTGATTGGATCCTAAATCACGTGTTTTGCATGGATTTGAAGCTAAGCCTTCTACATCGCATTGATTTGAAGCTAAATCATGTGTTTCGCGTGGATTTGAAGGTAACTCGTTTGTTTCGCATGCAGTTGAAGCTAAATCATGTCTTTCTCAAGTATTTGAAGATGAACCATTTGAATCGTATAGCTTTGAACCTGAGCCTTCTGCTTGGCACTGATTTGCACCTAAATAATGTGTTTCGCATGCAGTTGAAACTAAATCATGTATATCACAAGTATTTGCAGCTAAACAATTGATTCGCATGGATTTGAAGCTAAGCCTTCTACTTGGCATTGAATTGAAGCTAAATCGTGTGTTTTGCATGGATTTGAAGGTAACTCGTTTGTTTCTCCTGTTTTTGAAGCTGTATCATTTATATCGCAAGTATTTGAAGCTAAACATTTGTTTCGCATGTATTAGAAGCTAAGCCTTCTACTTGGAATTGAATTGAAGCTAAATCGTGTGTTTTGCATAGATTTGAAGCTAACTCGTTTGTTTCTCCTGTATTTGAAGTGTATCATTTATATCGCACGTATTTGTAGCTAATCCGTTTGTTTCGCATGGATTTGAAGCTAAGCCTCCTACTTCGCATTGATTGGATTCTAAATCACGTGTTTTGCATGGATTTGAAGCTGAGCCTTCTACATCGTATTGATTTGAAGCTAAACCATGCATTTCGCAAGTATTTGATGCCGAACCATTAGATTCGCATGGATTTGAAGCTAAGCCTTCTACTTCGCACTGATTTGAAGTTAAATCATGTGTTTCGCCTGGATTTGGAGCTAACTCGTTTGCTTCGAATGCAGTTGAATCTAAATCATGTATATCACAAGTATTTGAAGCTACACCATTTGTATCGCATGGATTTGATGCTCTGCCTTCTGCTTCGCATTGATTTGACGCTAAATATTGTGTTTCGAATGGATTTGAAGCTAACTCGTTTGTTTCGCATGCAGTTAAAACTAAATCATGTATATCACAAGTATTTGCAGCTAAACAATTGATTCGCATGATTTGAACCTCAGCCTTCTACTTGGCATTGAATTGAAGATAAATCGTGTGTTTTGCATGGATTTGAAGCTAACTCGTTCGTTTCTCCTGTATTTGAAGCTGTATCATTTATATCGCAAGTATTTGAAGCTAAACCATTTGTATCGCATGGATTTGAAGCTAAGCCTTCTACTTCGCATTGATTGGATCCTAAATCACGTGTTTTGCATGGATTTGAAGCTAAGCCTTCTACATCGCATTGATTTGAAGCTAAATCATGTGTTTCGCGTGGATTTGAAGGTAACTCGTTTGTTTCGCATGCAGTTGAAGCTAAATCATGTCGTTCTCAAGTATTTGAAGATGAACCAATTGAATCGCATAGCTTTGAACCTGAGCCTTCTGCTTGGCACTGATTTGCACCTAAATAATGTGTTTCGCATGCAGTTGAAACTAAATCATGTATATCACAAGTATTTGCAGCTAAACAATTGATTCGCATGGATTTGATGCTAAGCCTTCTACTTGGCATTGAATTGAAGCTAAATCGTGTGTTTTGCATGGATTTGAAGGTAACTCGTTTGTTTCTCCTGTTTTTGAAGCTGTATCATTTATATCGCAAGTATTTGAAGCTAAACCATTTGTTTCGCATGTATTAGAAGCTAAGCCTTCTACTTGGAATTGAATTGAAGCTAAATCGTGTGTTTTGCATGGATTTTAAGCTAACTCGTTTGTTTCTCCTGTATTTGAAGTGTATCATTTATATCGCACGTATTTGTAGCTAATCCGTTTGTTTCGCATGGATTTGAAGCTAAGCCTTCTACTTCGCATTGATTGGATCCTAAATCACGTGTTTTACATGGATTTGAAGCTGAGCCTTCTACATCGTATTGATTTGAAGCTAAATCATGCATTTTGCAAGTATTTGATGCCGAACCATTAGATTCGCATGGATTTGAAGCTAAGCCTTCTACTTCGCACTGATTTGAAGTTAAATCATGTGTTTCGCCTGGATTTGGAGCTAACTCGTTTGCTTCGAATGCAGTTGAATCTAAATCATGTATATCACAAGTATTTGAAGCTACACCATTTGTATCGCATGGATTTGATGCTCTGCCTTCTGCTTCGCATTGATTTGACGCTAAATATTGTGTTTCGAATGGATTTGAAGCTAACTCGTTTGTTTCGCATGCAGTTAAAACTAAATCATGTATATCACAAGTATTTGCAGCTAAACAATTCATTCGCATGGATTTGAACCTCAGCCTTCTACTTGGCATTGAATTGAAGATAAATCGTGTGTTTTGCATGGATTTGAAGCTAACTCGTTCGTTTCTCCTGTATTTGAAGCTGTATCATTTATATCGCAAGTATTTGAAGCTAAACCATTTGTATCGCATGGATTTGAAGCTAAGCCTTCTACTTCGCATTGATTGGATCCTAAATCACGTGTTTTGCATGGATTTGAAGCTAAGCCTTCTACATCGCATTGATTTGAAGCTAAATCATGTGTTTCGCGTGGATTTGAAGGTAACTCGTTTGTTTCGCATGCAGTTGAAGCTAAATCATGTCGTTCTCAACTATTTGAAGATGAACCAATTGAATCGCATAGCTTTGAACCTGAGCCTTCTGCTTGGCACTGATTTGCACCTAAATAATGTGTTTCGCATGCAGTTGAAACTAAATCATGTATATCACAAGTATTTGCAGCTAAACAATTGATTCGCATGGATTTGATGCTAAGCCTTCTACTTGGCATTGAATTGAAGCTAAATCGTGTGTTTTGCATGGATTTGAAGGTAACTCGTTTGTTTCTCCTGTTTTTGAAGCTGTATCATTTATATCGCAAGTATTTGAAGCTAAACCATTTGTTTCGCATGTATTAGAAGCTAAGCCTTCTACTTTGCATTGAATTGAAGCTAGATCGTGTGTTTGCATGGATTTGAAGCTAACTCGTTTGGTTCTCCTGTATTTGAAGCTGTATCATTTATATCGCAAGTATTTGAAGCTAAACCATTTGTTTCGCATGGATTTGAAGCTAAGCCTTCAACTTCGCATTGATTCGATCCTAAATCACGTGTTTTGCATGGATTTGAAACTAAGCCTTCTACATCACATTGATTTGAA
Organism: Megalopta genalis; assembly: GCF_051020955.1. Lineage (NCBI taxonomy): Eukaryota > Metazoa > Arthropoda > Insecta > Hymenoptera > Halictidae > Megalopta > Megalopta genalis. Next base: position 19,176 of record NW_027476897.1, on the reverse strand, counting down.
GCTAAATCATGTGTTTCGCGTGAATTTGAAGGTAACTCGTTTGTTTCGCATGCAGTTGAAGCTATATCACCTTTATCCCAAGTGTAGGGAGCTCAATCATTTGTTTCGCATGGATTTGAAGCTAAACCTGCTACCTCGCATTGATTTGAAGCTAAATTATGTGTTTCGCGTGGATTTGAATGTAACTCATTTGTTTCGCATGCAGTTGAAGCTATATCACCTATATCCCAAGTGTAGGAAGCTCAATCATTTGTTTCGCATGCAGTTTAAGCCAAATCATGTCTTTCACAAGTATTTGAAGCCGAACCATTAGATTCGCATGGATTTGAAGCTAAGCCTTCTACTTGGCATTGAATTGAATCTAAATCGTGTGTTTGCATGGATTTGAAGCTAACTCGTTTGTTTCTCCTGTATTTGAAGCTGTATCATTTATATCGCACGTATTTGAAGCTAATCCGTTTGTTTCGCATGGATTTTAAGCTAAGCCTTCTACTTCGCATTGATTGGATCCTAAATCACGTGTTTTGCATGGATTTGAAGCTAAGCCTTCTACATCGTATTGATTTGAAGCTAAATCATGCATTTCGCAAGTATTTGAAGCCGAACCATTAGATTCGCATGGATTTGAATCTAAGCCTTCTACTTCGCACTGATTTGAAGTTAAATCATGTGTTTCGCCTGGATTTGGAGCTAACTCGTTTGCTTCGAATGCAGTTGAAGCTAAATCATGTATATCACAAGTATTTGAAGCTGCACCATTTGTATCGCATGGATTTGAAGCTCTGCCTTCTACTTCGCATTGATTTGACGCTAAATATTGTGTTTCGAATGGATTTGAAGCTAACTCGATTGTTTCGCATGCAGTTAAAACTAAATCATGTATATCACAAGTATTTGCAGCTAAACAATTGATTCGCATGGATTTGAAGCTAAATCATGTGTTTGGCGTGGATTCGAATATAACTCATTTGTTTCGCATGCAGTTGAAGCTATATCACCTATATCCCAAGTGTAGGAAGCTCAATCATTTGTTTCGCATGGATTTGAAGCTAAGCCTTCTACTTGGCATTGAATTGAATCTAAATCGCGTGTTTGCATGGATTTGAAGCTAACTCGTTTGTTTCTCCTGTATTTGAAGCTGTATCATTTATATCGCACGTATTTGAAGCTAATCCGTTTGTTTCGCATGGATTTGAAGCTAAGCCTTCTACTTCGCATTCATTGGATCCTAAATCACGTGTTTTGCATGGATTTGTAGCTAAACCTTCTACATCGCATTGATTTGAAGCTAGGTCATGTGTTTCGCTTGGATTTGACGCTAAACATTCTACATCGCATTGATTTGATGCTAAATCATGCGTTCCGTTTGGATTTGAAGCTAACTCTTTTGTTTCGTCTGCATTTGAAGCTATATTACTTATATCGCAAGTATCTGAAGCTAAATCATCTGTGTCGCATGGATTTGCAGCTAAACCTTCTACATAGCATTGATTGAAAGCTTAATCATGTGTTTTGCATGGATTTGAAGCTATCTCGTTTGTTTCGCCTGGAGTTGAATATATATCACTTATATCACAAGTATTTGAAGCATAACCATTTGTTCCGCATCGATTTGAAGCTAAGCCTTCTACTTCGCATTGATTGGATCTTAAATCACGTGTTTTGCATGGATTTGAAGCTAAGCCTTCTACTTCGCATTTATTTGAAGCTAAATCATTTGTTTCGCATGGAATTGAAGCTACCTCGTTTGTTCCACCTGCTTTTGAAGCTATATCACTTATATCGCAAGTATTTAAAGCTAAACCATTTGTTTCGCATGGATTTGAAGCTAAGGCTTCTACGTCGCATTGATTGGATCCTAAATCACGTGTTTTGCATGGATTTGAAGCTAAGCCTTCTACATCGCATTGATTTGAAGCTAAATCATGTGTTTCGCGTGGATTTGAAGGTAACTCGTTTGTTTCGCATGCAGTTGAAGCTAAATCATGTCTTTCACAAGTATTTGAAGATGAACCATTTGAATCGCATGGCTTTGAACCTGAGCCTTCTACTTTGCACTGATTTGCACCTAAATAATGTGGTTCGCATGGATTTGAAGCTAAACCTTCTACATCCCATGGATTTGAAGCAAAATCATGTGTTTGGCATGGATTTGAAGCTAAACCTTCTACATCGCATTGATTTGCAGCTGAATCATGTGTTTCGCATGGATTTGAAGCTCACTCGTTCGTTTCGCCTGCATTTGAAAATATATCGCTTATATCGCAAGTATCTGAAGCTAAATCATGTGTTTCGCATGGATTTGAAGCTAAACCTGCTACTTCGCATTGATTTGAAGCTAAATTATGTGTTTCGCGTGGATTTGAAGATAACTCGTTGTTTCGCATGCAGTTGAAACTAAATCATGCATTTCACAAATATTTGAAGCCGAACCATTAGATTCGCATGGATTTGAAGCTAAGCCTTCTACTTCGCCCTGATTTGAAGCTATATCATGTGTTTCGCGTGGATTCGGAGCGAACTCGTTTGCTTCGAATGCAGTTGATGCTAGGTCATGTATATCACAAGTATTTGAAGCTAAACTATTTGTATCGCATGGATTTGAAGCTCTGCCTTCTACTTCGCATTGATTTGACGCTAAATATTGTGTTTCGAATTGATTTGAAGCTAACTCGTTCGTTTCGCATGCAGTTGAAGCTAAATCATGTCTTTCACAAGTATTTGAAGATGAACCATTTGAATCGCATGGCTTTGAACCTGAGCCTTCTACTTCGCACTGATTTGCACCTAAATAATGTGTTTCGCATGGATTTGAATCTAAACCTTCTACATCCCATGGATTTGAAGCTAAATCATGTGTTTGGCATGGATTTGAAGGTAACTCGTTTGTTTCGCATGCAGTTGAAGCTATATCACCTTTATCCCAAGTGTAGGGAGCTCAATCATTTGTTTCGCATGGATTTGAAGCTAAACCTGCTACCTCGCATTGATTTGAAGCTAAATTATGTGTTTCGCGTGGATTTGAATGTAACTCATTTGTTTCGCATGCAGTTGAAGCTATATCACCTATATCCCAAGTGTAGGAAGCTCAATCATTTGTTTCGCATGCAGTTTAAGCCAAATCATGTCTTTCACAAGTATTTGAAGCCGAACCATTAGATTCGCATGGATTTGAAGCTAAGCCTTCTACTTGGCATTGAATTGAATCTAAATCGTGTGTTTGCATGGATTTGAAGCTAACTCGTTTGTTTCTCCTGTATTTGAAGCTGTATCATTTATATCGCACGTATTTGAAGCTAATCCGTTTGTTTCGCATGGATTTTAAGCTAAGCCTTCTACTTCGCATTGATTGGATCCTAAATCACGTGTTTTGCATGGATTTGAAGCTAAGCCTTCTACATCGTATTGATTTGAAGCTAAATCATGCATTTCGCAAGTATTTGAAGCCGAACCATTAGATTCGCATGGATTTGAATCTAAGCCTTCTACTTCGCACTGATTTGAAGTTAAATCATGTGTTTCGCGTGGATTTCGTGCTAACTCGTTTGCTTCGAATGCAGTTGAAGCTAAATCATGTATATCACAAGTATTTGAAGCTAAACCATTTGTGTCGCATGGATTTGAAGCTCTGCCTTCTACTTCGCATTGATTTGACGCTAAATATTGTGTTTCGAATGGATTTGAAGCTAACTCGTTTGTTTCGCATGCAGTTGAATCTATATCACTTATATCGCAAGTATTTGGAGCTAAATCATGTGTAACGCACGTATTTGGAAACCTAACTCGTTTGATTTGTCTGCATTTGTAACCTATATAACGTATATCCCAAGTGTTTAAAGCTAACTCATTTGTTTCGCGTGGATTTGAAGCTAAACCTTCTACATCGCATTGATTTGAAGTTAGGTCATGTGTTTCGCTTGGATTTGACGCTAAACATTCTACATCGCATTGATTTGATGCTAAATCATGCGTTCCGCTTGCATTTGAAGCTAACTCCTTTGTTTCGTCTGCATTTGAAGCTATAGTACTTATATCGCAAGTATCTGAAGCTAAATCATCTGTGTCGCATGGATTTGCAGCTAAACCTTCTACATAGCATTGATTGGAAGCTAAATTATGTGTTTCGCGTGGATTTGAAGGTAACTCGTTTTTTCGCATGCAGTTGAAGCTAAGTCATGCATTTCACAAGTATTTGAAGCCGAACCATTAGATTCGCATGGATTTGAAGCTAAGCCTTCTACTTGGCATTGAATTGAAGCTAAATCGTGTGCTTGCATGGATTTGAAGCTAACTCGTTTGTTTCTCCTATATTTGAAGCTATATCATTTATATCGCACGTATTTGAAGCTAATCCGTTTGTTTCGCATGGATTTGAAGCTAAGCCTTCTACTTCGCATTGATTGGATCCTAAATCACGTGTTTTGCATGGATTTGAAGCTAAGCCTTCTACATCGTATTGATTTGAAGCTAATTATGCATTTCATAAGTATTTGAAGCCGAACCATTAGATTCGCATGGATTTGAAGCTAAGCCTTCTACTTCGCACTGATTTGAAGTTAAATCATGTGTTTCGCGTGGATTTGGTGCTAACTCGTTTGCTTCGAATGCAGTTGAAGCTAAATCATGTATATCACAAGTATTTGAAGCTAAACCATTTGTGTCGCATGGATTTGAAGCTCTGCCTTCTACTTCGCATTGATTTGACGCTAAATATTGTGTTTCGAATGGATTTGAAGCTAACTCGTTTGTTTCGCATGCAGTTGAATCTATATCACTTATATCGCAAGTATTTGGAGCTAAATCATGTGTAACGCATGTATTTGGAAACCTAACTCGTTTGATTTGTCTGCATTTGTAACCTATATAACGTATATCCCAAGTGTTTAAAGCTAACTCATTTGTTTCGCGTGGATTTGAAGCTAAACCTTCTACATCGCATTGATTTGAAGCTAGGTCATGTGTTTCGCTTGGATTTGACGCTAAACATTCTACATCGCATTGATTTGATGCTAAATCATGCGTTCCGCTTGGATTTGAAGCTAACTCCTTTGTTTCGTCTGCATTTGAAGCTATATTACTTATATCGCAAGTATCTGAAGCTAAATCATCTGTGTCGCATGGATTTGAAGCTAAGCCTTCTACATCGCATTGATTTGAAGCTTAATCATGTGTTTCGCATGGATTTGAAGCTCACTCGTTCGTTTCGCCTGCATTTGAAACTATATCACTTATATCGCAAGTATTTGAAGCTAAATCATGTGTTTCGATGGATTTGAAGCTAAACCTTCTACATCGCATTGATTTGAAGCTAAATCATGTGTTTCGCATGGATTTGAAGCTAACTCGTTTGTTTCGCATGCAGTTGTAGCTAAATAATGTATATCACAAGTATTTGTAGCTAAACCATTTGTTTCCCATGGATTTGAAGCTAAACCATCTACATCGCAGTGATTTGAAGCTAAATCGTGTATTTTGCATGGATTTGAAGCTAACTCGATTGTTTCTCCTGTATTTGAAGCTGTATCATTTATATCGCAAGTGTTTGAGCTAAACCACTTGCTTCGCATGGATTTGAAGCTAAGCCTTCTACTTCGCATTGATTGGATGCTAAATCGAGTGTTTTGCATGGATTTGAAGCTTGGCCTTCTACATCACATTGATTTGAAGCTAAATCATGTGTTTCGCGTGGATTTGAAGGTAACTCGTTTGTTTCGCATGCAGTTGAAGCTAAATCATGTCTTTCACAAGTATTTGAAGATGAACCACTTGAATCGCATGGCTTTGAACCTGAGCCTTCTACTTCCCACTGATTTGCACCTAACAAATGTGTTTCGCATGGATTTGAAGCTAAACCTTCTACATCGTATTGATTTGCAGCTGAATCATGTGTTTGGCATGGATTTGAAGCTAACTCGTTCGTTTCGCCTTTTTTAAAAGCTAGATCACTTATATCGCAAGTATTTGAAGCTAAAGCATGTGTTTCGCTTGGATTTGAAGTTAAACCTTCTACATCGCAGTGATTTGAGGCTCAACCATTTGTTTCGCATGGATTTGAAGCTAAACCTTCTACATCGCATTGATTTGCTGCTAAATCATGTGTTTCGCATGTATTTGAAGCTGACTCGTTTGTTGCGCATGCAATTGAATCTAAATAACGTATAACACAAGTATTTGTAGCTAAACAATTTGTTTCACATGGATTTGAATCTAAGCCGTGTACTTCGAATTGATTTGAAGGTAAATCATGTGTTACGCACGGATTTGAAGCTAAACCTTCTACATCGCTTTGATTTGCAGCTAAATCATTTGTTTGACATGGATTTGAAGCTATCTCGTTTGTTTCGCCAGCATTTGAAACTATATCATTTACATCGCAAGTATCTGAAGCAAAACCATTCGTTTCGCAAGAATATGAAGCTAATCCATGCGTTTCGCATGAATTTGAATCTAAATCATGTGTTTCGCAAGCATTTGAAGATAACTCGACTATTCCGCCTGCTTTTGAATCTAAATCATTTGTTTCGCACGTAGTTGAAGCTAAACCTTCTACATCGCATTGATTTGAAGCTAAATCGTGTGTTTCGCATGGATTTGAAGCTAACTCGTTTGTTTCGCATGCAGTTGTAGCTAAATATTGTATATCACAAGTATTTGTAGCTAAACCATTTGTTTGGCACGTATTTGAAGCTAAGCCTTCTACTTCGCACTGATTTGCAGCTAAATCACGTCTCTCGCTTGGATTTGAAGCTAACTCGTTTGTTTCGCATGCAGCTGAAGCTAAATCATGTATATCACAAGTATCTGTATCTAAGCCATTTGTTTCGCTTGGATTTGAAGCCAAGCCTTCTACTAAGAATTGACTTGAAACTAAATCATTTGTTTCGCATGGATTTGAAGCTAATCGTGTGTTTCGTCTGCATTTGAAGCTACATCACCAATATCGAGAGTATTGAAGATGAGTCATTTGTTTTGCTCAGATTTGAATCTAAACCTTCTACATCGCATTGATTTGAAGCTAAATCATGTGTTTCCCTTGTATATGAAGCTAGATCATTTGTTTCACATGGATTTGAAGCTAACTCGTTTGTTTCGCCTGCATTTGAAGCTGTATCACATATATCGCAAGTATTTGAATGTAAATCATTTGTTTCTCGCGGATTTGAAGCTAAGCCTACTACATCACATTGGTGTGAAGCTAAATCATGTGTTTCGCATGGATTTGAAGCTAACTCGTTTGTATCGCATGCAGATGAAGCTAAATCATGTATATCACAAGTAGTTGAAGCTAAACCATTTGTTTCGCTTGGATTTGAAGATGAGCCTTCAACTTCGCATTCATTTGAAGCTAAATCATGTATTTCGCATGGGATTGAAGCTAACTCATTTGTCTCTCCTGCATTTGAAGCTATATCACTTATATCGCAAGTATTTGAATGTAAATCATTTGTTTCACGCGGATTTGAAGCTAAACCTTCCCCATCGCATTGGTTTGAAGCTAAATCATTTGTTTCGCATGTATTTGGAGCCAGCTCGTTTGTTTCGCATGCAGTTGAAGCAAAATCATGTATATCACAAGTAGTTGAAGCTAAACAATTTGTTCCGCATGGATTTGAAGCTAAACCTTCTACATCGCATTGATTTGTAGCTAAATCATGTGTTTCCCTTGGATATGAAGCTAAATCATGTGTTTCGCATGGATTTGAAGCTAACTCGTTTGTTTCCCCTGCCTTTCAAGCTATATCACTTATATCGCAAGTATCTGATGCTAAATCATTTGTTTCGCATGGATTTGAAGCTAAACCTTCTACATCGCATTGATTTGAAGCTAACTCTTTTGTTTCGCCTGCATTTGAAGCTATATCACTTATATTGCAAGTAATTGAAGCTAAATCATTTGTTTCGCGAGGATTTGTAGCTAAACCTTCCACATCGCTTTGATTTGAAACTAAGTCTTTTGTTTCTCATGTATTTGAAGCGAAACCTTCTACTTCGCATTGATTTGAAGCTAAATCATTTGTTTCGCATGTATTTGAAGCTAGCTCGTTTGTTTCGCATGCAGTTGAAGCTAAATCATGTATATCACAAGTAGTTGAAGCTAAACAATTTGTTCCGCATGGATTTGAAGCTAAACCTTCTACATCGCATTGATTTGTAGCTAAATCATGTGTTCCCCTTGGATATGAAGCTAAATCATGTGTTTCGCATGGATTTGAACCTAACTCGTTTGTTTTCCTGCTTTTGAACCTACTCCGTTTATATCGCAAGTATTTGTAGCTAACTCGTTTGTTTCGCATGCATCTGAAGCTGTATCGCTTATATTCGCAAGTATTTGAAGCTAAATCATGTGATTCGCAAGGATTTGAAGCTAACTCGTTCGTTTCGCCTGCATATGAAGATATATCACTTATATCGCAAGTATTTGAAGCTAAATCATTTGTTTCGCACAGATTTGAAGCTAAACCTTCTACATAGCATTGATTTGAAGCTAAACCTTCTACATGTTATTGATTTGAACCCAAATCATTTGATTCGCATGGATTTGAAGCTAATCCTTCTACTTCGCATTGATTTGAAGCTAAACCATTTGTTTCGCATGGATTTGAAGCTAAGCCATCTACTTCGCATTGATTGGATCCTAAATCACGTGTTTTGCATGGATTTGAAGCTAAGCCTTCTACATCGCATTGATTTGAAGCTAAATCATGTGTTTCGCGTGGATTTGAAGGTAACTCGTTTGTTTCGCATGCAGTTGAAGCTAAATCATGTCTTTCACAAGTATTTGAAGATGAACCATTTGAATCGCATGGCTTTGAACCTGAGCCTTCTACTTCGCACTGATTTGCACCTAAATAATGTGTTTCGCATGGATTTGAAGCTAAGCCTACTACTTCGCACTGATTTGATGTTAAATCATGCGTTTCGCGTGGATTTGGAGCTAACTCGATTGCTTCGAATGCAGTGGAAGCTAAATCATGTATATCACAAGTATTAGAAGCTAAACCATTTGTATCGCATGGATTTGAAGCCTTGCCTTCTACTTCGCATTGATTTGACGCTAAGTATTGTGTTTCGATGGATTTAAGCTAACTCGTTTGTTTCGCATGCAGTTGAAACTAAATAATGTATATCACATGTATTTGCAGCTAAACAATTCATTCGCATGGATTTGAAGCTAAGCCTTCTACTTGGCATTGAATTGAAGCTAAATCGTGTGTTTTGCATGGATTTGAAACCAACTCGTTTGTTCCTCCTGTATTTGAAGCTGTATCATTTATATCGCACGTATTTGAAGCTAATGCATTTGTTTCGCATGGATTTGAAGCTAAGCCTTCTACTTCGCATTGATTGGATCCTAAATCACGTGTTTTGCATGGATTTGAAGCTAAGCTTTCTACATCGCATTGATTTTCAGCTGAATCATGTGTTTCGCATGGATTTGAAGCTCACTCGTTCGATTCGCCTGCATTTGAAACTATATCACTTATATTGCAAGCATTTGAAGCTAAATCATGTGTTTCGCATGGATTTGAAGCTAAACCTGCTACTTCGCATTGATTTGAAGCTAAATTATGTGTTTCGCGTGGATTTGAAGATAACTCGTTGTTTCGCATGCAGTTGAAACTAAATCATGCATTTCACAAATATTTGAAGCCGAACCATTAGATTCGCATGGATTTGAAGCTAAGCCTTCTACTTCGCCCTGATTTGAAGCTATATCATGTGTTTCGCGTGGATTCGGAGCGAACTCGTTTGCTTCGAATGCAGTTGATGCTAGGTCATGTATATCACAAGTATTTGAAGCTAAACTATTTGTATCGCATGGATTTGAAGCTCTGCCTTCTACTTCGCATTGATTTGACGCTAAATATTGTGTTTCGAATTGATTTGAAGCTAACTCGTTCGTTTCGCATGCAGTTGAAGCTAAATCATGTCTTTCACAAGTATTTGAAGATGAACCATTTGAATCGCATGGCTTTGAACCTGAGCCTTCTACTTCGCACTGATTTGCACCTAAATAATGTGTTTCGCATGGATTTGAATCTAAACCTTCTACATCCCATGGATTTGAAGCTAAATCATGTGTTTGGCATGGATTTGAAGCTAAACCTTCTACATCGCATTGATTTGCAGCTGAATCATGTGTTTCGCATGGATTTGCGTGCTAACTCGTTCGTTTCGCCTGCATTTGAAACTATATCACTTATATCGCAAGTATTTGAAGCTAAATCATGTGTTTCGCATGGATTTGAATCTAAACCTGCTACTTCGCATTGATTTGAAGCTAAATTATGTGTTTCGCGTGGATTTGAAGGTAACTCGTTGTTTCGCATGCAGTTGAAACTAAATCATGTATATCACATGTATTTGCAGCTAAACAATTCATTCGCATGGATTTGAAGCTAAGCCTTCTACTTGGCATTGAATTGAAGCTAAATCGTGTGTTTTGCATGGATTTGAAGCTAACTCGTTTGTTTCTGCTGTATTTGAAGCTATATCATTTATATCGCAAGTATTTGAAGCTAAAGCATTTGTCTCGCATGGATTTGAAGCTAAGCCTTCTATTTCGCATTGATTGGATCCTAAATCACGTGTTTTGCATGGATTTGAATCTAAGCCTTCTACATAGCATTAATTTGCAGCTGAATCATGTATTTCGCATGGATTTGAAGCTAACTCGTTCGTTCCTCCTGAATTTGAAACTATATCACTTATATCGCAAGAATTGGAAGCTCAATCATTTGTTTCGCATGGATTTCAAGCTAAACCTGCTACTTCGCATTGATTTGAAGCTATATTATGTGTTTAGCGTGGATTTGAAGGTAACTCGTTGTTTCGCATGCAGTTGAAGCTAAATCATGCATTTCACAAGTATTTGAAGCCGAACCATTAGATTCGCATGGATTTGAAGTTAAGCCTTCTACTTCGCACTGATTTGAAGCTAAATCATGTGTTTCGCGTGGATTTGAAGGTAACTCGTTTGTTTCGAATGCAGTTGAAGGCTAAATCATGTCTGTCACAATTATTTGTAGCTCAACCATTTGTTTCGCATGGATTTGAAGCTAAATCATGTGTTTCTCATGGATTTGAAGCAAACTCGTTTCTTTGGCTAGCATTGAAGCTATATCACTTATATCGCAAGTATTTGATGCCAAAATCATTTGTTTCGCACGGATTTGAAGCTAAACTTTCTACTTCGCATTGATTTGAAGCTAAATCATGTGTTTCGTATGGATTTGAAGCAAACTCGTTCGTTTCGCCTGCATCTGAAGCTATATCCCCTATATCGCAAGTATTTGATGCTAAATCATTTGTTTCGCACAGATTAGAAGCTAAACCTTTTACATCGCATTGATTTGAAAATAAATCATGTGTTTCGCTTGGATTTGAAGCTAAATCATGTGTTTCGCATGGATTTGAAGATAACTCGTTTGTGTCGCCTGCATTTGAAGCTATATCATTTATATCGCAAGTATTTGATGCCAAAATCATTTGTTTCGCACGCATTTGAATCTAAACCTTCTACTTCGCATTGATTTGAAGCTAAATCATGTGTTTCGTATGGATTTGAAGCTAACTCGTTCGTTTCGCCTGCATCTGAAGCTATATCCCTTATATCGCAAGTATTTGTGCTAAATCATTTGTTTCGCACAGATTTGAAGCTAAACCTTTTACATCGCATTGATTTGAAGATAAATCATGTGTTTCGCTTGGATTTGAAGCTAAATCATGTGTTTCGCATGGATTTGAAGCTAACTCGTTTGTGTCGCCTGCATTTGAAGCTATATCATTTATATCGCAAGTTTTTGATGCCAAAATCATTTGTTTCGCACGCATTTGAATCTAAACCTTCTACTTCGCATTGATTTGAAGCTAAATCATGTGTTTCGTATGGATTTGAAGCTAACTCGTTTGTTTCGCATGCAATTGAAGCTAAATCAAGTCTTTCACAAGTATTTGAAGATGAACCATTTAAATCGCATGGCTTTGAACCTGAGCCTTCTACTTCGCACTGATTTACACCTAAATAATGTGTTTCGCATGGATTTGAAGCTAAACCTTCTACATCCCATGGATTTGAAGCTAAATCATGTGTTTGGCATGGATTTGAATCTAACCTTCTACATCGCATTGATTTGCAGCTGAATCATGTGTTTCGCATGTATTTGAAGCTAACTCGTTCGTTTCGCCTGCATTTGAAACTATATCACTTATATCGCAAGTATTTGAAGCTAAATCATGAGTTTCGCTTGGATTGAAGCTAAAACCTTCTACATCGCATTGATTGAAGCTTAATCTAGTGTATCGCATGGATTTGACGCTAAACCTCCTACAACGCATTGATTTGCAGCTAAATAATGTGTTTCGATGGATTTGAAGCTAAACCTTCTACATCGCATTGATTTGAAGCTAAATCATGTGTTTCGCATGGATTTGAAGCTCACTCGTTCGTTTCGCCTGCATTTGAAACTATATCGCTTATATCGCAAGTATCTGAAGCTAAATCATGTGTTTCGCATGGATTTGAAGCTAAACCTGCTACTTCGCATTGATTTGAAGCTAAATTATGTGTTTCGCGTGGATTTGAAGGTAACTCGTTTTTTCGCATGCAGTTGAAGCTAAGTCATGCATTTCACAAGTATTTGAAGCCGAACCATTAGATTCGCATGGATTTGAAGCTAAGCCTTCTACTTGGCATTGAATTGAAGCTAAATCGTGTGCTTGCATGGATTTGAAGCTAACTCGTTTGTTTCTCCTATATTGAAGCTGTATCATTTATATCGCACGTATTTGAAGCTAATCCGTTTGTTTCGCATGGATTTGAAGCTAAGCCTTCTACTTCGCATTGATTGGATCCTAAATCACGTGTTTTGCATGGAATTTGAAGCTAAGCCTTCTACATCGTATTGATTTGAAGCTAATTATGCATTTCATAAGTATTTGAAGCCGAACCATTAGATTCGCATGGATTTGAAGCTAAGCCTTCTACTTCGCACTGATTTGAAGTTAAATCATGTGTTTCGCGTGGATTTGGTGCTAACTCGTTTGCTTCGAATGCAGTTGAAGCTAAATCATGTATATCACAAGTATTTGAAGCTAAACCATTTGTGTCGCATGGATTTGAAGCTCTGCCTTCTACTTCGCATTGATTTGACGCTAAATATTGTGTTTCGAATGGATTGAAGCTAACTCGTTTGTTTCGCATGCAGTTGAATCTATATCACTTATATCGCAAGTATTTTGGAGCTAAATCATGTGTAACGCATGTATTGGAAACCTAACTCGTTTGATTTGTCTGCATTTGTAACCTATATAACGTATATCCAAGTGTTTAAAGCTAACTCATTTGTTTCGCGTGGATTTGAAGCTAAACCTTCTACATCGCATTGATTTGAAAGCTAGGTCATGTGTTTCGCTTGATTTGACGCTAAACATTCTACATCGCATTGATTTGATGCTAAATCATGCGTTCCGCTTGGATTTGAAGCTAACTCCTTTGTTTCGTCTGCATTTGAAGCTATATTACTTATATCGCAAGTATCTGAAGCTAAATCATCTGTGTCGCATGGATTTGAAGCTAAGCCTTCTACATCGCATTGATTTGAAGCTTAATCATGTGTTTCGCATGGATTTGAAGCTCACTCGTTCGTTTCGCCTGCATTTGAAACTATATCACTTATATCGCAAGTATTTGAAGCTAAATCATGTGTTTCGATGGATTTGAAGCTAAACCTTCTACATCGCATTGATTTGAAGCTAAATCATGTGTTTCGCATGGATTTGAAGCTAACTCGTTTGTTTCGCATGCAGTTGTAGCTAAATAATGTATATCACAAGTATTTGTAGCTAAACCATTTGTTTCCATGGATTTGAAGCTAAACCATCTACATCGCAGTGATTTGAAGCTAAATCGTGTATTTTGCATGATTTGAAGCTAACTCGATTGTTTCTCCTGTTATTTGAAGCTGTATCATTTATATCGCAAGTGTTTGAGCTAAACCACTTGCTTCGCATGGATTTGAAGCTAAGCCTTCTACTTCGCATTGATTGGATGCTAAATCGAGTGTTTTGCATGGATTTGAAGCTTGGCCTTCTACATCACATTGATTTGAAGCTAAATCATTGTGTTTCGCGTGGATTTGAGGTAACTCGTTTGTTTCGCATGCAGTTGAAGCTAAATCATGTCTTTCACAAGTATTTGAAGATGAACCACTTGAATCGCATGGCTTTGAACCTGAGCCTCTACTTCCCACTGATTTGCACCTAACAATTGTGTTTCGCATGGATTTGAAGCTAAACCTTCTACATCCCATGGATTTGAAGCTAAACATTCTACATCCATAGATTTGAAGCTAAATCATGTGTTTGGCATGGATTTGAAGCTAAACCTTCTACATCGTATTGATTTGCAAGCTGAATCATGTGTTTGGCATGATTTGAAGCTAACTCGTTCGTTTCGCCTTTTTAAAGCTAGATCACTTATATCGCCAAGTATTTGAAGCTAAAGCATGTGTTTCGCTTGGATTTGAAGTTAAACCTTCTACATCGCAGTGATTTGAGGCTCAACCATTTGTTTCGCATGGATTTGAAGCTAAACCTTCTACATCGCATTGATTTGCTGCTAAATCATGTGTTTCGCATGTATTTGAAGCTGACTCGTTTGTTGCGCATGCAATTGAATCTAAATAACGTATAACACAAGTATTTGTAGCTAAACAATTTGTTTCACATGGATTTGAATCTAAGCCGTGTACTTCGAATTGATTTGAAGGTAAATCATGTGTTACGCACGGATTTGAAGCTAAACCTCTACATCGCTTTGATTGCAGCTAAATCATTTGTTTGACATGGATTTGAAGCTATCTCGTTTGTTTCCGCCAGCATTTGAAACTATATCATTTACATCGCAAGTATCTGAAGCAAAACCATTCGTTTCGCAAGAATATGAAGCTAATCCATGCGTTTCGCATGAATTTGAATCTAAATCATGTGTTTCGCAAGCCATTTGAAGATAACTCGACTATTCCCCGCCTGCTTTTGAATCTAAATCATTTGTTCGCACGTAGTTGAAGCTAAACCTTCTACATCGCATTGATTTGAAGCTAATCGTGGTGTTTCGCATGGATTTGAAGCTAACTCGTTTGTTTCGCATGCAGTTGTAGCTAAATATTGTATATCACAAGTATTTGTAGCTAAACCATTTGTTTGGCACGTATTTGAAGCTAAGCCTTCTACTTCGCACTGATTTGCAGCTAAATCACGTCTCTCGCTTGGATTTGAAGCTAACTCGTTTGTTTCGCATGCAGCTGAAGCTAAATCATGTATATCACAAGTAATCTGTATCTAAGCCATTTGTTTCGCTTGGATTTGAAGCCAAGCCTTCTACTAAGAATTGACTTGAAACTAAATCATTTGTTTCGCATGGATTTGAAGCTAATCGTGTGTTTCGTCTGCATTTGAAGCTACATCACCAATATCGAGAGTATTGAAGATGAGTCATTTGTTTGCTCAGATTTGAATCTAAACCTTCTACATCGCATTGATTTGAAGCTAAATCATGTGTTTCCCTTGTATATGAAGCTAGATCATTTGTTTCACATGGATTTGAAGCTACTCGTTTGTTTCGCCTGCATTTGAAGCTGTATCACATATATCGCAAGTATTTGAATGTAAATCATTTGTTTCTCGCGGATTTGAAGCTAAGCCTACTACATCACATTGGTGTGAAGCTAAATCATGTGTTTCGCATGATTTGAAGCTAACTCGTTTGTATCGCATGCAAGATGAAGCTAAATCATGTATATCACAAGTAGTTGAAGCTAAACCATTTGTTTCGCTTGGATTTGAAGATGAGCCTTCAACTTCGCATTCATTTGAAGCTAAATCATGTGTTTCGCATGGGATTGAAGCTAACTCATTTGTCTCTCCTGCATTTGAAGCTATATCACTTATATCGCAAGTATTTGAATGTAAATCATTTGTTTCACGCGGATTTGAAGCTAAACCTTCCCCATCGCATTGGTTTGAAGCTAAATCATTTGTTTCGCATGTATTTGGAGCTAGCTCGTTTGTTCGCATGCAGTTGAAGCAAATCATGTATATCACAAGTAGTTGAAGCTAAACAATTTGTTCCGCATGGGTTTGAAGCTAAACCTTCTACATCGCATTGATTTGTAGCTAAATATGTGTTTCCCTTGGATATGAAGCTAAATCATGTGGTTTCGCATGGATTTGAAGCTAACTCGTTTGTTTCCCCTGCCTTTCAAGCTATATCACTTATATCGCAAGTATCTGATGCTAAATCATTTGTTTCGCATGGATTTGAAGCTAAACCTTCTACATCGCATTGATTTGAAGCTAACTCTTTTGTTTCGCCTGCATTTGAAGCTATATCACTTATATTGCAAGTAATTGAAGCTAAATCATTTGTTTCGCGAGGATTTGTAGCTAAACCTTCCACATCGCATTGATTTGAAACTAAGTCTTTTGTTTCTCATGTATTTGAAGCGAAACCTTCTACTTCGCATTGATTTGAAGCTAAATCATTTGTTTCGCATGTATTTGAAGCTAGCTCGTTGTTTCGCATGCAGTTGAAGCTAAATCATGTATATCACAAGTAGTTGAAGCTAAACAATTTGTTCCGCATGGATTTGAAGCTAAACCTTCTACATCGCATTGATTTGTAGCTAAATCATGTGTTCCCCTTGGATATGAAGCTAAATCATGTGTTTCGCATGGATTTGAACCTAACTCGTTTGTTTCCTGCTTTTGAACCTACTCCGTTTATATCGCAAGTATTTGTAGCTAACTCGTTTGTTTCGCATGCATCTGAAGCTGTATCGCTTATATTCGCAAGTATTGAAGCTAAATCATGTGATTCGCAAGGATTTGAAGCTAACTCGTTCGTTTCGCCTGCATATGAAGATAGTATCACTTATATCGCAAGTATTTGAAGCTAAATCAGTTGTTTCGCACAGATTTGAAGCTAACCTTCTACATAGCATTGATTTGAAGCTAAACCATCTACATGTTATTGATTTGAACCCAAATCATTTGATTCGCATGGATTTGAAGCTATTCCTTCTACTTCGCATTGATTTGAAGCTAAACCATTTGTTTCGCATGGATTTGAAGCTAAGCCATCTACTTCGCATTGATTTGACGCTAAGTATTGTGTTTTCGAATGGATTTTAAGCTAACTCGTTTGTTTCGCATGCAGTTGAAACTAAATCATGCATTTCACAAATATTTGAAGCCGAACCATTAGATTCGCATGGATTTGAAGCTAAGCCTTCTACTTCGCCTGATTTGAAGCTATATCATGTGTTTCGCGTGGATTCGGAGCGAACTCGTTTGCTTCGAATGCAGTTGATGCTAGGTCATGTATATCACAAGTATTTGAAGCTAAACTATTTGTATCGCATGGATTTGAAGCTCTGCCTTCTACTTCGCATTGATTTGACGCTAAATATTGTGTTTCGAATTGATTTGAAGCTAACTCGTTCGTTTCGCATGCAGTTGAAGCTAAATCATGTCTTTCACAAGTATTTGAAGATGAACCATTTGTAATCGCATGGCTTTGAACCTGAGCCTTCTACTTCGCACTGATTTGCACCTAAATAATGTGTTTCGCATGGATTTGAATCTAAACCTTCTACATCCCATGATTTGAAGCTAAATCATGTGTTTGGCATGGATTTGAAGCTAAACCTTCTACATCGCATTGATTTGCAGCTGAATCATGTGTTTCGCATGGATTTGCGTGCTAACTCGTTCGTTTCGCCTGCATTTGAAACTATATCACTTATATCGCAAGTATTTGAAGCTAAATCATGTGTTCGCATGGATTTGAATCTAAACCTGATACTTCGCATTGATTTGAAGCTAAATTATGTGTTTCGCGTGGATTTGAAGGTAACTCGTTGTTTCGCATGCAGTTGAAACTAAATCATGTATATCACATGTATTTGCAGCTAAACAATTCATTCGCATGGATTTGAAGCTAAGCCTTCTACTTGGCATTGAATTGAAGCTAAATCGTGTGTTTTGCATGGATTTGAAGCTAACTCGTTTGTTTCTGCTGTATTTGAAGCTATATCATTTATATCGCAAGTATTTGAAGCTAAAGCATTTGTCTCGCATGGATTTGAAGCTAAGCCTTCTACTTCGCATTGATTGGATCCTAAATCACGTGTTTGCATGGATTTGAATCTAAGCCTTCTACATAGCATTAATTTGCAGCTGAATCATGTATTTCGCATGGATTTGAAGCTAACTCGTTCGTTCCTCCTGATTTGAAACTATATCACTTATATCGCAAGAATTGGAAGCTCAATCATTTGTTTCGCATGGATTTCAAGCTAAACCTGCTACTTCGCATTGATTTGAAGCTATATTATGTGTTTAGCGTGGATTTGAAGTAACTCGTTGTTTCGCATGCAGTTGAAGCTAAATCATGCATTTCACAAGTATTTGAAGCCGAACCATTAGATTCGCATGGATTTGAAGTTAAGCCTTCTACTTCGCACATGATTTGAAGCTAAATCATGTGTTTCGCGTGGATTTGAAGGTAACTCGTTTGTTTCGAATGCAGTTGAAGCTAAATCATGTCTGTCCACAATTATTTGTAGCTCAACCATTTGTTTCGCATGGATTTGAAGCTAAATCATGTGTTTCTCATGGATTTGAAGCAAACTCGTTTCTTTGGCTAGCATTGAAGCTATATCACTTATATCGCAAGTATTTGATGCCAAAATCATTTTGTTTCGCACGGATTTGAAGCTAAACTTTCTACTTCGCATTGATTTGAAGCTAAATCATGTGTTTCGTATGGATTTGAAGCAAACTCGTTCGTTCGCCTGCATCTGAAGCTATATCCCCTATATCGCAAGTATTTGATGCTAAATCATTTGTTTCGCACAGATTGAAGCTAAACCTTTACATCGCATTGATTTGAAAATAAATCATGTGTTTCGCTTGGATTTGAAGCTAAATCATGTGTTTCGCCATGGATTTGAAGATAACTCGTTTGTGTCGCCTGCAATTTGAAGCTATATCATTTATATCGCAAGTATTTGATGCCAAATCATTTGTTTCGCACGCATTTGAATCTAAACCTTCTACTTCGCATTGATTTGAAGCTAAATCATGTGTTTCGTATGGATTTGAAGCTAACTC